>NC_133801.1:179335-264335 GCF_043250625.1 Sebastes fasciatus
CGCACACGCACACACAGAGACACACGCACACACAGAGACACACGCACACACAGAGACACACGCACGCACGCACTCACGCACACACACACACACACACACACACACACACACACACAGAGAGACACACACACAGAGACACACACACACACAGAGAGACACACACACACAGAGACACACACACACACACACACACACACACATAGACACACACACAGAGACACACGCACGCACGCACACACGCACACACAGAGACACACGCACACACAGAGACACACGCACACACAGAGACACACGCACGCACGCACACACACACACACACACACACACACACACACACACACACAGAGACACGCACACACACACATACACACACACACACACACACACACACACACACAGTTGTAGAGGAGTTGTAGAGGACAATGTCATGGGGCGTCCCTTCTTCCCATCAGCCCCGGTGGCAGGTCAACAGGTCAGCAGGTCAGGAGGTCAGGAGGTCAAAGGTCAGCAGCGGGTCTCGTAGATTCCACTCTGTCCGATGTAACGAACCCATTTAACGACGTCGTGATCGCTGTAGTTCAACTTGGACTCAAACACCTTCAGATACCGGACCTTCAGACCTGAAGGAGCAAACGGAACCTGGAGAAGAGGAGGAGGACAGAGAGAGGGAAGAGGAGGAGGAAGAGGAGGAGAGAGAGAGAGGAGGAGGAGGAGAGAGAGAGATGAGGAGGGAGGAGGAGGAGGAGGAGAGAGAGATGAGGAGGAGAGAGAGAGATGAGGAGGAGGAGGAGGAGGAGGAGGAGAGAGAGATGAGGAGGAGAGAGAGAGAGATGAGGAGGAGGAGGAGGAGGAGGAGAGAGAGATGAGGAGGAGAGAGAGAGATGAGGAGGAGGAGGAGGAGGAGGAGGAGGAGGAGGAGAGAGAGAGATGAGGAGGAGGAGGAGAGAGGGAGATGAGGAGGAGGAGGACAGAGAGAGGAGGAGGAGGAGGAGGAGGACAGAGAGATGAGGAGGAGAGAGAGAGATGAGGAGGAGGAGGAGGAGGAGGAGGAGGAGGAGGAGGAGGAGGAGGAGGAGAGAGGGAGATGAGGAGGAGGAGAGAGAGAGATGAGGAGGAGGAGGAGAGAGGGAGATGAGGAGGAGGAGGAGGACAGAGAGAGGAGGAGGACAGAGAGAGGAGGAGGAGGAGGAGAGAGAGAGAGGAGGAGGAGAGAGAGGGAGATGAGGAGGAGGAGAGAGAGAGATGAGGAGGAGGAGGAGGAGGAGGAGGAGGAGGAGGAGGAGGAGGAGGAGAGAGAGGGAGATGAGGAGGAGGAGAGAGAGAGATGAGGAGGAGGAGGAGGAGGAGGAGGAGAGAGGGAGATGAGGAGGAGGAGGACAGAGAGAGGAGGAGGAGGAGGAGGAGAGAGAGAGAGGAGGAGGAGAGAGAGATGAGGAGGAGGAGGAGGACAGAGAGAGGAGGAGGAGGAGGAGGAGAGAGAGAGAGGAGGAGGAGAGAGAGATGAGGAGGAGGAGGAGGAGGACAGAGAGAGAGGAGGAGGAGGAGGAGGACAGAGAGAGAGGAGGAGGAGGAGGAGGACAGAGAGAGGAGGAGGAGAGAGAGAGATGAGGAGGAGGAGGAGGACAGAGAGAGGAGGAGGAGAGAGAGAGATGAGGAGGAGAGAGAGAGATGAGGAGGAGGAGAGAGATGAGGAGGAGGAGAGAGATGGGGAGGAGGAGAGAGAGAGGAGGAAGAGGAGGAGAGAGAGGAGGAAGAGGGGAGAGAGAGAGGAGGAGGAGGAGGAGAGAGGGAGATGAGGAGGAGGAGGACAGAGAGAGGAGGAGGAGGAGGAGGAGAGAGAGAGAGGAGGAGGAGAGAGAGATGAGGAGGAGGAGGAGGAGGACAGAGAGAGAGGAGGAGGAGGAGGAGGACAGAGAGAGGAGGAGGAGAGAGAGAGATGAGGAGGAGGAGGAGGACAGAGAGAGGAGGAGGAGAGAGAGAGATGAGGAGGAGAGAGAGAGATGAGGAGGAGGAGAGAGATGAGGAGGAGGAGAGAGAGAGGAGGAAGAGGAGGAGAGAGAGGAGGAAGAGGAGGAGAGAGAGAGGAGGAGGAGGAGAGAGATAGGAGGAAGAGGAGGAGGAAGAGGAGGAGAGAGAGAGAGGAGGAGGAGAGAGAGGAGGAGGAGGAGGAGAGAGAGGAGGAAGAGGAGGAGAGAGAGAGGAGGAGGAGGAGAGAGAGAGGAGGAAGAGAAGGAGAGAGAGAGAGAGAGGAGAGAGAGAGATGAGGAGGAGAGAGAGAGATGAGGAGGAGGAGAGAGATGAGGAGGAGGAGAGAGAGAGGAGGAAGAGGAGGAGAGAGAGGAGGAAGAGGAGGAGAGAGAGAGGAGGAGGAGGAGAGAGAGAGGAGGAAGAGGAGGAGGAAGAGGAGGAGAGAGAGAGAGGAGGAGGAGAGAGAGGAGGAGGAGGAGGAGAGAGAGGAGGAAGAGGAGGAGAGAGAGAGGAGGAGGAGGAGAGAGAGAGGAGGAAAGAGAAGGAGAGAGAGAGAGAGAGGAGGAGGAGAGAGAGAGGAGGAGGAGGAGAGAGAGAGGAGGAGGAGAGAGAGATGAGGAGGAGGAGAGAGATGGGGAGGAGGAGAGAGAGAGGAGGAGGAGGAGAGAGAGAGGAGGAGGAGGAGGAGAGAGAGAGAGGAGGAGGAGAGATGGGGAGGAGGAGGAGAGAGATGGGGAGGAGGAGAGAGAGAGGAGGAGGAGGAGAGAGAGAGAGAGGAGGAGGAGAGAGAGAGGAGGAGGAGGAGGAGAGAGAGAGAGAGGAGGAGAGAGGGGAGGAAGAGGAGGAGAGAGAGAGAGGAAAGTTAGTGAATCTGTCTTTGTCTACTATCCCACCGAGCTCGAAGCTACCTAGCTAGCTAGCTAGCTAAGGCTAGGCTAAGAAGCTAGGCTAAGATGCTAAGCTATATGCTAATCTGTGCAGCCGGTTATGTTAATCTCTGAAACTTGACTTCACTCAATCTATTAATATCAGATGAAATCGTACGAGGTAACGAGGTACGATGTAATGAGGTACGAGGTATAGAGGTAACGATGTAACGAGGTAATGATGTACGATGTACGATGTAATGAGGTACGAGGTATAGAGGTAACGATGTACGAGGTAATGATGCACGAGGTAACGAGGTAATGATGTACGAGGTATACAGGTAACGATGTAACGAGGTAATGATGTACGAGGTACGATGTAATGAGGTACGATGTAATGAGGTACGAGGTAACGATGTACGATGTACGAGGTAATGATGCACGAGGTAACGATGTACGAGGTATAGAGGTAACGATGTAACGAGGTAATGATGTACGAGGTATAGAGGTAACGATGTAACGAGGTAATGATGTACGAGGTATAGAGGTAACGAGGTAATGATGTACGAGGTATAGAGGTAACGAGGTAACGAGGTAATGACGTACGAGGTAACGAGGTAATGATGTACGAGGTAATGATGTACGAGGTAACGATGTAATGATGTGCGAGGTATAGAGGTAACGATGTAACAAGGTAATGATGTACGAGGTATAGAGGTAACGAGGTAATGATGTACGAGGTAACGAGGTAATGATGTACGAGGTATAGAGGTAACGAGGTAACGAGGTAATGATGTACGAGGTAATGATGTACGAGGTATAGAGGTAACGATGTAACAAGGTAATGATGTACGAGGTATAGAGGTAACGAGGTAATGATGTACGAGGTATAGAGGTAACGAGGTAATGATGTACGAGGTATAGAGGTAACGAGGTAATGATGTACGAGGTAACGAGGTAATGATGTACGAGGTATAGAGGTAACGAGGTAATGATGTACGAGGTAATGACGTACGAGGTAACGAGGTAATGATGTACGAGGTAACGATGTAATGATGTGCGAGGTATAGAGGTAACGATGTAACAAGGTAATGATGTACGAGGTATAGAGGTAACGAGGTAATGATGTACGAGGTAACGAGGTAATGATGTACGAGGTATAGAGGTAACGAGGTAACGAGGTAATGATGTACGAGGTAATGATGTACGAGGTATAGAGGTAACGATGTAACAAGGTAATGATGTACGAGGTATAGAGGTAACGAGGTAATGATGTACGAGGTATAGAGGTAACGAGGTAATGATGTACGAGGTATAGAGGTAACGAGGTAATGATGTACGAGGTAACGAGGTAATGATGTACGAGGTATAGAGGTAACGATGTAACGAGGTAATGATGTACGAGGTAATGATGTACGAGGTATAGAGGTAACGAGGTAATGATGTACGAGGTAATGATGTACGAGGTATAGAGGTAACGATGTAACGAGGTAATGATGTACGAGGTATAGAGGTAACGAGGTAATGATGTACGAGGTAATGATGTACGAGGTATAGAGGTAACGATGTAACGAGGTAATGATGTACGAGGTATAGAGGTAACGATGTAACGAGGTAATGATGTACGAGGTATAGAGGTAATGATGTACGAGGTATAGAGGTAACGATGTAACGAGGTAATGATGTACGAGGTATAGAGGTAACGATGTAACAAGGTAATGATGTACGAGGTAACGATGTAATGATGTACGAGGTATAGAGGTAACGATGTAACGAGGTAATGATGTACGAGGTATAGAAGTAACGATGTAACGAGGTAATGATGTACGAGGTATAGAGGTAACGATGTAACGAGGTAATGATGTACGAGGTAACGAGGTAATGATGTACGAGGTATAGAGGTAACGATGTAACGAGGTATAGAGGTAACGATGTAACGAGGTAATGATGTACGAGGTATAGAGGTAACGATGTAACGAGGTAATGATGTACGAGGTAACGAGGTAATGATGTACGAGGTATAGAGGTAACGATGTAACGAGGTATAGAGGTAACGATGTAACGAGGTATAGAGGTAACGATGTAACGAGGTATAGAGGTAACGATGTAACGAGGTAATGATGTACGAGGTAACGAGGTAATGATGCACGAGGTAACGATGTAATGATGTACGAGGTATAGAGGTAACGATGTAACGAGGTAATGATGTACGAGGTAACGAGGTAATGATGTACGAGGTATAGAGGTAACGATGTAACGAGGTATAGAGGTAACGATGTAACGAGGTAATGATGTACGAGGTAACGATGTAATGATGTACGAGGTATAGAGGTAACGATGTAACGAGGTAATGATGTACGAGGTATAGAAGTAACGATGTAACGAGGTAATGATGTACGAGGTATAGAGGTAACGATGTAACGAGGTAATGATGTACGAGGTAACGAGGTAATGATGTACGAGGTATAGAGGTAACGATGTAACGAGGTATAGAGGTAACGATGTAACGAGGTAATGATGTGCGAGGTATAGAGGTAACGATGTAACGAGGTAATGATGTACGAGGTAACGAGGTAATGATGTACGAGGTATAGAGGTAACGATGTAACGAGGTATAGAGGTAACGATGTAACGAGGTATAGAGGTAACGATGTAACGAGGTATAGAGGTAACGATGTAACGAGGTAATGATGTACGAGGTAACGAGGTAATGATGCACGAGGTAACGATGTAATGATGTACGAGGTATAGAGGTAACGATGTAACGAGGTAATGATGTACGAGGTAACGAGGTAATGATGTACGAGGTATAGAGGTAACGATGTAACGAGGTATAGAGGTAACGATGTAACGAGGTAATGATGTACGAGGTAACAATGTAATGATGTACGAGGTAACGAGGTAACGATGTAACGAGGTATAGAGGTAACGATGTAACGAGGTAATGATGTACGAGGTATAGAGGTAACGATGTAACGAGGTAATGATGTACGAGGTATAGAGGTAACGATGTAACGAGGTAATGATGTACGAGGTAACGAGGTAATGATGTACGAGGTATAGAGGTAACGATGTAACGAGGTATAGAGGTAACGATGTAACGAGGTAATGATGTACGAGGTATAGAGGTAACGATGTAACGAGGTATAGAGGTAACGATGTAACGAGGTAATGATGTACGAGGTATAGAGGTAACGATGTAACGAGGTAATGATGTACGAGGTATAGAGGTAACGATGTAACGAGGTAATGATGTACGAGGTATAGAGGTAACGATGTAACGAGGTAATGATGTACGAGGTATAGAGGTAACGATGTAACGAGGTAATGATGTACGAGGTATAGAGGTAACGATGTAACGAGGTATAGAGGTAACGATGTACGAGGTAATGATGTACGAGGTATAGAGGTAACGATGTAACGAGGTATAGAGGTAACGATGTAACGAGGTAATGATGTACGAGGTATAGAGGTAATGATGTAACGAGGTAATGATGTACGAGGTAATGATGTACGAGGTAACGAGGTAATGATGTACGAGGTATAGAGGTAACGATGTAACGAGGTAATGATGTACGAGGTAACGAGGTAATGATGTACGAGGTATAGAGGTAACGATGTAACGAGGTAATGATGTACGAGGTATAGAGGTAACGATGTAACGAGGTAATGATGTACGAGGTAATGATGTACGAGGTAACGAGGTAATGATGTACGAGGTATAGAGGTAACGATGTAACGAGGTAATGATGTACGAGGTATAGAGGTAACGATGTAACGAGGTAATGATGTACGAGGTAACGAGGTAATGATGTACGAGGTATAGAGGTAACGATGTAACGAGGTATAGAGGTAACGATGTAACGAGGTAATGATGTACGAGGTAACGAGGTAATGATGTACGAGGTATAGAGGTAACAATGTAACGAGGTATAGAGGTAACGATGTAACGAGGTAATGATGCACGAGGTAACGATGTAATGATGTACGAGGTATAGAGGTAACGATGTAACGAGGTAATGATGTACAAGGTAACGAGGTAATGATGTACGAGGTATAGAGGTAACGATGTAACGAGGTATAGAGGTAACGATGTAACGAGGTAATGATGCACGAGGTAACAATGTAATGATGTACGAGGTAACGAGGTAATGATGTAACGAGGTATAGAGGTAACGATGTAACGAGGTAATGATGTACGAGGTATAGAGGTAACGATGTAACGAGGTAATGATGTACGAGGTAACGAGGTAATGATGTACGAGGTATAGAGGTAACGATGTAACGAGGTATAGAGGTAACGATGTAACGAGGTAATGATGTACGAGGTATAGAGGTAACGATGTAACGAGGTATAGAGGTAACGATGTAACGAGGTAATGATGTACGAGGTAACAATGTAATGATGTACGAGGTAACGAGGTAACGATGTAACGAGGTATAGAGGTAACGATGTAACGAGGTAATGATGTACGAGGTATAGAGGTAACGATGTAACGAGGTAATGATGTACGAGGTAACGAGGTAATGATGTACGAGGTATAGAGGTAACGATGTAACGAGGTATAGAGGTAACGATGTAACGATGTAACGAGGTAATGATGTACGAGGTATAGAGGTAACGATGTAACGAGGTATAGAGGTAACGATGTAACGAGGTAATGATGTACGAGGTATAGAGGTAACGATGTAACGAGGTAATGATGTACGAGGTATAGAGGTAACGATGTAACGAGGTAATGATGTACGAGGTATAGAGGTAACGATGTAACGAGGTAATGATGTACGAGGTATAGAGGTAACGATGTAACGAGGTATAGAGGTAACGATGTACGAGGTAATGATGTACGAGGTATAGAGGTAACGATGTAACGAGGTATAGAGGTAACGATGTAACGAGGTAATGATGTACGAGATATAGAGGTAATGATGTAACGAGGTAATGATGTACGAGGTAATGATGTACGAGGTAACGAGGTAATGATGTACGAGGTATAGAGGTAACGATGTAACGAGGTAATGATGTACGAGGTAACGAGGTAATGATGTACGAGGTATAGAGGTAACGATGTAACGAGGTAATGATGTACGAGGTATAGAGGTAACGATGTAACGAGGTAATGATGTACGAGGTATAGAGGTAACGATGTAACGAGGTAATGATGTACGAGGTATAGAGGTAACGATGTAACGAGGTATAGAGGTAACGATGTACGAGGTAATGATGTACGAGGTATAGAGGTAACGATGTAACGAGGTATAGAGGTAACGATGTAACGAGGTAATGATGTACGAGGTATAGAGGTAATGATGTAACGAGGTAATGATGTACGAGGTAATGATGTACGAGGTAACGAGGTAATGATGTACGAGGTATAGAGGTAACGATGTAACGAGGTAATGATGTACGAGGTAACGAGGTAATGATGTACGAGGTATAGAGGTAACGATGTAACGAGGTAATGATGTACGAGGTATAGAGGTAACGATGTAACGAGGTAATGATGTACGAGGTAGAGGTAACGATGTAACGAGGTAATGATGTACGAGGTATAGAGGTAACGATGTAACGAGGTAATGATGTACGAGGTATAGAGGTAACGATGTAACGAGGTATAGAGGTAACGATGTACGAGGTAATGATGTACGAGGTATAGAGGTAACGATGTAACGAGGTATAGAGGTAACGATGTAAAGAGGTAATGATGTACGAGGTATAGAGGTAATGATGTAACGAGGTAATGATGTACGAGGTAATGATGTACGAGGTAACGAGGTAATGATGTACGAGGTATAGAGGTAACGATGTAACGAGGTAATGATGTACGAGGTAACGAGGTAATGATGTACGAGGTATAGAGGTAACGATGTAACGAGGTAATGATGTACGAGGTATAGAGGTAATGATGTAACGAGGTAATGATGTACGAGGTAATGATGTACGAGGTAACGAGGTAATGATGTACGAGGTATAGAGGTAACGATGTAACGAGGTAATGATGTACGAGGTAACGAGGTAATGATGTACGAGGTATAGAGGTAACGATGTAACGAGGTAATGATGTACGAGGTATAGAGGTAATGATGTAATGATGTGCGACTGACCTCAAAGTTCATGGAGATGGGAGGTCGACTCCACTTCTTCTTATCGTTAGTCGGCAGCAGTTCGATCTCAGCGCTGATCTGAGACTCCTTCATCCCAGCCATCCTCTTCACCCTGAAACACAGTAACACACCTGAGTCCCACCTGAGTCCACCTGAGTCCACCTGAGTCCCACCTGAGTCCCACCTGAGTCCCACCTGAGTCCCCCTGAGTCCCCCTGATCCCACCTGAGTCCCACCTGAGTCCCCCCGAGTCCCCCTGATCCCACCCGAGTCCCCCTGATCCCACCTGAGTCCCCCTGATCCCACCTGAGTCCACCTGAGTCCACCTGAGTCCCCCTGATCCCACCTGAGTCCACCTGAGTCCACCTGAGTCCCCCCGAGTCCCCCCGAGTCCCCCTGATCCCACCTGAGTCCCCGAGTCCCCCTGATCCCACCCGAGTCCCCCTGATCCCACCCGAGTCCCCCTGATCCCACCTGAGTCCACCTGATCCCACCTGAGTCCCCCTGATCCCACCTGAGTCCACCTGAGTCCCCCTGATCCCACCCGAGTCCCCCTGATCCCACCTGAGTCCCCGAGTCCCCCTGATCCCACCCGAGTCCCCCTGATCCCACCTGAGTCCCACCTGAGTCCCCCTGAGTCCCACCTGAGTCCCCCTGATCCCACCTGAGTCCCCCTGATCCCACCTGAGTCCCACCTGAGTCCCCCTGAGTCCCCCTGATCCCACCTGAGTCTCCCTGATCCCACCTGAGTCCCCCTGTGTCCCCCTGAGGTCCAGGTGATGATGTGATGGGCTGATGTGATCTCTTACTTCCAGACGATGGCGTTGTCGCTGGCTTTGTATTTAGCTTTTCCCTTCATACAGATGAGCTGAACCCCGCTGGTGTTGAGGGGGGTGGGGATCCGGACCTGGAGGGGAGGGGGAGGGGGAGGGGGAGGAGGAGGGGGAGGGGGAGGAGGAGGGGGAGGGGGAGGGGGAGGGGGAGGAGGAGGGGGAGGGGGAGAGTTACATCTTTAATTCTTTAGTATTATCATTATTATTGTTGTGATCCCTGTGATAGTCTGTTGACCGGTCCAGGGTCATCATCAAGTCATCATCAAGTCATCAGGTCATCATCAAGTCATCATCAAGTCATCATCAAGTCATCATCAAGTCATCATCAAGTCATCATCAGGTCATCATCAAGTCATCATCAAGTCATCATCAAGTCATCAAGTCATCATCAAGTCATCATCAAGTCATCATCAAGTCATCATCAAGTCATCATCAGGTCATCATCAAGTCATCATCAAGTCATCATCAAGTCATCAAGTCATCATCAAGTCATCATCAAGTCATCAGGTCATCATCAAGTCATCATCAAGTCATCATCAGGTCATCATCAAGTCATCATCAGGTCATCATCAGGTCATCATCAGGTCATCATCAAGTCATCATCAAGTCATCATCAAGTCATCATCAGGTCATCATCAGGTCATCATCAGGTCATCATCAAGTCATCATCAGGTCATCATCAGGTCATCATCAAGTCATCATCAGGTCATCATCAGGTCATCATCAAGTCATCAAGTCATCATCAAGTCATCATCAAGTCATCATCAAGTCATCAAGTCATCATCAAGTCATCATCAAGTCATCATCAAGTCATCATCAAGTCATCATCAGGTCATCATCAAGTCATCATCAAGTCATCATCAAGTCATCAAGTCATCATCAAGTCATCATCAAGTCATCATCAAGTCATCATCAGGTCATCATCAAGTCATCATCAAGTCATCATCAAGTCATCAAGTCATCATCAAGTCATCATCAAGTCATCAGGTCATCATCAAGTCATCATCAGGTCATCATCAAGTCATCATCAGGTCATCATCAGGTCATCATCAGGTCATCATCAAGTCATCATCAAGTCATCATCAGGTCATCATCAGGTCATCATCAGGTCATCATCAAGTCATCATCAGGTCATCATCAGGTCATCATCAAGTCATCATCAGGTCATCATCAGGTCATCATCAGGTCATCATCAAGTCATCATCAAGTCATCATCAGGTCATCATCAAGTCATCATCAAGTCATCATCAAGTCATCATCAAGTCATCATCAGGTCATCATCAAGTCATCATCAAGTCATCATCAAGTCATCAAGTCATCATCAAGTCATCATCAGGTCATCATCAAGTCATCATCAGGTCATCATCAAGTCATCATCAAGTCATCAGGTCATCATCAAGTCATCAGGTCATCATCAGGTCATCATCAAGTCATCATCAAGTCATCATCAGGTCATCATCAAGTCATCATCAAGTCATCATCAGGTCATCATCAAGTCATCAGGTCATCATCAGGTCATCATCAAGTCATCATCAAGTCATCATCAGGTCATCAGGTCATCATCAGGTCATCATCAAGTCATCATCAGGTCATCATCAAGTCATCATCAAGTCATCATCAGGTCATCATCAGGTCATCATCAAGTCATCATCAGGTCATCATCAAGTCATCATCAGGTCATCATCAGGTCATCATCAAGTCATCATCAGGTCATCATCAGGTCATCATCAAGTCATCATCAAGTCATCATCAGGTCATCATCAGGTCATCATCAAGTCATCATCAAGTCATCATCAAGTCATCAAGTCATCATCAGGTCATCATCAGGTCATCATCAAGTCATCATCAAGTCATCATCAGGTCATCATCAGGTCATCATCAGGTCATCAAGTCATCATCAGGTCATCATCAGGTCATCATCAAGTCATCAAGTCATCATCAGGTCATCATCAAGTCATCAAGTCATCATCAGGTCATCATCAGGTCATCATCAGGTCATCATCAAGTCATCATCAGGTCATCATCAGGTCATCATCAAGTCATCATCAAGTCATCAAGTCATCATCAAGTCATCATCAGGTCATCATCAGGTCATCATCAGGTCATCATCAGCATTAACCCTTTAGAGACGTCTCGTCCTACCTCGATCTTCTGAGCGAGCAGCGACGACTTGAAGTTGGACTTGATGACGACTTTGACCTCCAGCTTGGTTCGACCGACCTCTCGGACCAGAGGGATGACCCTGAACGGCAGGATGATGTCTTTGGTGGTTCGATACCTGCAGACAGAGACGGACGGTCTCAGGCCTGTTGTCCTCTGATTAACCGTGTGTCTGTGTGTGTGTGTGTGTGTGTGTGTGTGTGCGTGTGTGTGTGAGTGTGACCTCTGACCTCATGAGCTCGTAGTCTCCGTCCGGAGGGATGAAGCTGATGCTGCGTTCAGAGTCAAACTTACTGAGACGAACACACTGATGGAAGGTGCAGTCATCGATCGCTATCGACTGTTTACCGCTGAGGACGAGAGAGAGGACAGTTCAGAACTCCTACTGGATAATCCCCACTCTAATGGGGAGCATAGATGGTATGGAGGTGAGGATGCAGGTGACCTGTGTGACCTCTGACCTCTTGCCTCCGTCCTCTGAACTTCCTCCTTTTCCCGGCTTGTCGATGACGATCTTGTCGTTCATCCCAAACTTACACTCTGGCATCCCACTCAGGTAACTCTTCATCACCACCCGACCTGAGACGTGAGCGCTGAGCACCTGACCTGCACACGCACACGCACACACACACACAGTCAGGTGTGATGGCGCCCTCTGCTGGCTGCTCCTCACTGACTGACAACAACAGTGATGTCATGCTGCATTATTACAGCATCGCCAGCTGAGTGACACGTTAAGGTCTTCTCACAGGTTAAGGGTTATTAGTTAAGGTCTTCTTAAAGGTTTAGGGTTATTAGTTAAGGTCTTCTCACAGGTTAAGGGTTATTAGTTAAGGTCTTCTCACAGGTTAAGGGTTATTAGTTAAGGTCTTCTCACAGGTTAAGGGTTATTAGTTAAGGTCTTCTCACAGGTTAAGGGTTATTAGTTAAGGTCTTCTCACAGGTTAAGGGTTATTAGTTAAGGTCTTCTTAAAGGTTTAGGGTTATTAGTTAAGATCTTCTCACAGGTTAAGGGTTATTAGTTAAGGTCTTCTCACAGGTTAAGGGTTATTAGTTAAGGTCTTCTCACAGGTTAAGGGTTATTAGTTAAGGTCTTCTTAAAGGTTTAGGGTTATTAGTTAAGGTCTTCTTAAAGGTTTAGGGTTATTAGTTAAGGTCTTCTTACAGGTTAAGGGTTATTAGTTAAGGTCTTCTTAAAGGTTTAGGGTTATTAGTTAAGGTCTTCTCACAGGTTAAGGGTTATTAGTTAAGGTCTTCTCACAGGTTTAGGGTTATTAGTTAAGGTCTTCTCACAGGTTAAGGGTTATTAGTTAAGGTCTTCTTAAAGGTTTAGGGTTATTAGTTAAGGTCTTCTCACAGGTTACGGGTTATTAGTTAACAGTTACCTTGTGGGAACAGTTACCTTGTGGGGACAGCTACCTTGTGGGGACAGCTACCTTGTGGGGACAGTTACCTTGTGGGGACAGCTACCTTGTGGGAACAGTTACCTGGTGGGGACAGCTACCTTGTGGGGACAGTTACCTTGTGGGGACAGCTACCTTGTGGGAACAGTTACCTTGTGGGGACAGCTACCATGTTGGGACAGTTACCTTGTGGGGACAGCTACCTTGTGGGGACAGCTACCTTGTGGGGACAGTTACCTTGTGGGGACAGCTACCTTGTGGGAACAGTTACCTTGTGGGGACAGCTACCTTGTGGGGACAGCTACCTTGTGGGAACAGTTACCTTGTGGGGACAGCTACCTTGTGGGGACAGCTACCTTGTGGGGACAGTTTCCTTGTGGGGACAGTTACCGTTTGGGGAGAGCTACCTTGTGGGGACAGTTACCTTTTGGGGAGAGCTACCTTGTGGGGACAGTTACCTTGTGGGGACAGCTACCTTGTGGGAACAGTTACCTTGTGGGGACAGTTACCTTGTGGGGACATGAGCAGGTTGACGCTCTCGTACACGTCCAGAAAGAGTTCGTTGCGTCTGTATTTGATTCCTTCTCTCCTCCAGCCGATCTGACCGGTGACCTGACTGGTGATCTGAGACGTCTCCTCTTTGCTCTGTGGACACGTCACACAGGTTATTAATAATAATAGTATTATTAATAGTATTAATATAATAGTATTATACTGTGTATGGACTCACGTGGTGCTGCAGGATGATGCAGGCGGTCGAAGGAGAACAGACAGGAAACAGTTAGTTTCACATTAAAAGCCTCTCCACCTGTATTTATGAATGATAAATGGTACCTGACTCTTGATGCCCTGCTGAGTGATGAAGGTCTTCAGAGCTCCGGTCTCTGAGTTCTGAGGGTAACCGTAGTCCAGGATCTCTGCAGGACACAAACACTGTTACCACCAACCAACCAACCAACCCATCAACCAACCATCCCACCAACCAACCAAGCCACCAACCAACCCACCAACCCACCAACCCACCAACCAACCCACCAACCCACCAACCCACCAACCCACCCACCAACCAACCCACCAACCATCCATCCCACCCTCCAACCCACCAACCATCCAACCAACCAACCGACCCACCAACCAACCATCCCACCCACCCACCCACCATCCATCCATCCATCCAACCAACCAACCCACCATCCATCCATCCAACCCACCCACCAACCAACCCACCATCCCACCCTCCAACCCACCAACCATCCATCCAACCAACCGACCCACCAACCAACCATCCCACCCACCCACCATCCATCCATCCATCCAACCAACCAACCAACCCACCAACCATCCATCCAACCATCCATCCATCCAACCAACCCACCAACCATCCATCCAACCATCCATCCATCCAACCCACCAACCCACCAACCCACCAACCAACCCACCAACCCACCCACCAACCAACCCACCAACCATCCATCCATCCATCCATCCCACCCTCCAACCCACCAACCATCCATCCAACCAACCAACCAACCGACCCACCCACCATCCCACCCACCCACCATCCATCCATCCATCCAACCAACCAACCAACCCACCAACCATCCATCCAACCATCCATCCATCCAACCCACCCACCAACCAACCCACCATCCCACCCTCCAACCCACCAACCATCCATCCAACCAACCAACCGACCCACCAACCAACCATCCCACCCACCCACCATCCATCCATCCATCCAACCAACCAACCAACCAACCCACCAACCATCCATCCAACCATCCAACCAACCAACCATCCAACCAACCCACCAATCAACCCACCAACCATCCATCCATCCAACCAACCATCCATCCATCCAACCAACCAACCCACCAACCAACCCACCAACCAACACACCAAAACACCAACCAACCCACCAACCAACCAACCAACCAACCCACCAACCATCCATCCATCCAACCAACCATCCAACCAACTATCCATCCAATCAACCAACCAACCAACCCACCCTCCAACACACCAACCATCCATTCTTCCAACCAACCAACCATCCAACCAACCCACCAATCAACCCACCAACCATCCATCCATCCAACCAACCATCCATCCATCCAACCAACCAACCCACCAACCAACCCACCATCCAACCCACCAACCATCCAACCCACCAACCCACCAACCACCCATCCATACATCCAACCAACCCACCAACCATCCGTCCAACCAACCAACCATCCCACCAACCAACCCACCAACCAACCAACCCATACATCCAACCAACCCACCAACCATCCATCCATCCAACCCACCAACCAACCATCCATCCAACCAACCATCCAACCCACCAACCAACCCACCAACCATCCATCCATCCAACCAACCAACCCACCAACCATCCATCCATCCAACCCACCAACCATCCATCCATACATCCAACCAACCCACCAACCATCCATCCATACATCCAACCAACCATCCATCCATACATCCAACCAACCCACCAACCAACCATCCATACATCCCACCCACCCACCAACCAACCAACCAACCCACCAACCATCCATCCATACATCCAACCAACCCACCAACCATCCATCCATACATCCAACCAACCCACCAACCAACCAACCAACCATCCAACCAACAGCAGCAAAAATGTGCAGCTCAGGGACGACTCCCGTCAGCGCTGTATTTTCTTTAGGTTTGGATTTTCTCATCCAACGTTTACAAAAATCAAAACCTAAAAAAACAACAGAGCGGCAGAACGACGGCGGCTTCAGGAGGAGAGCATCTTCCTGTTGGAGGTCAGGGTTTAGAAACAGAACAACATAAAGACACACTGAACCAGAGACAGAGTGAGACCTCCTGACTGTTTCTACTCTTAATAACAGCTCAAGTCATTTCCTGTCCTGCCCTTTCAAAATAAAAGCGTCAGTTTACCGTCGAGCAGCTCGTAGATGAGGACGAAGTTGTTCTTGACGTTCTCCTCGCTGATCTTGCCGAAGTAGGCGGACATGACGTCGCACATCTTGTAGAGAAACTCGAACACCATGGTGGCGTTGACGTTCTGCTTGGTGACCGCCGCCAGCCAGATGTTGGAGCGCTTGATGTGGAAGAAGCTGGTCCGGGCGATGTTGGTGACCGGAGAGCGGACCTGCTGCCGGGCGTGGATGACGTTAACTCGGAACGCGTCCACCGCATTTCTCCTGGACAAAGAGACAAGACGAGACGAGACGAGACATCAGTGATGAAACAGTTTCCCGCTCTCTCGGCTCCAGTGATGAACACACATCTCCACGTCCCGTACGAGGTCTCACTCTGTCCTATAAAACCAGGCTCTTTTCCCTCCGTTGTTCCTCAGCAGCAGACTGAGATGACATCATCACTCTGTAGGGCTCGATGCTACGCTGCTGTTGCCTAGCAACAGGCTCCCTGCATCACACAGCGACAGTGAGACCGAGGCTGAAGCAACGAGTCAGACTTGAATACGTCCTCACTGTACCTGAACACCTGAACACGTCCTCACTGTACCTGAACACGTCCTCACTGCACCTGAACACGTCCTCACTGCACCTGAACACGTCCTCACTGTACCTGAACACGTCCTCACTGTACCTGAACACGTCCTCACTGTACCTGAACACCTGAACACGTCCTCACTGCACCTGAACACGTCCTCACTGTACCTGAACACGTCCTCACTGTACCTGAACACCTGAACACGTCCTCACTGCACCTGAACACGTCCTCACTGCACCTGAACACGTCCTCACTGTACCTGAACACGTCCTCACTGCACCTGAACACGTCCTCACTGCACCTGAACACGTCCTCACTGCACCTGAACACGTCCTCACTGCACCTGAACACGTCCTCACTGCACCTGAACACGTCCTCACTGCACCTGAACACCTGAACACGTCCTCACTGTACCTGAACATCTGAACACGTCCTCACTGTACCTGAACACGTCCTCACTGTACCTTAACACGTCCTGACTGCACCTGAACACGTCCTCACTGTACCTGAACACGTCCTCACTGTACCTGAACACCTGAACACGTCCTCACTGTACCTGAACACCTGAACACATTCTCACTGTACCTGAACACGTCCTCACTGTACCTGAACACCTGAACACGTCCTCACTGTACCTGAACACGTCCTCACTGTACCTGAACACCTGAACACATCCTCACTGTACCTGAACATGTCCTCACTGTACCTGAACACCTGAACACGTCCTCACTGTACCTGAACACGTCCTCACTGTACCTGAACACGTCCTCACTGTACCTGAACACGTCCTCACTACACCTGAACACGTCCTCACTGCACCTGAACACGTCCTCACTGTACCTGAACACGTCCTCACTGTACCTGAACACGTCCTCACTGTACCTGAACACCTGAACACGTCCTCACTGTACCTGAACACGTCCTCACTGCACCTGAACACATCCTCACTGTACCTGAACACGTCTTCACTGTACCTGAACACCTGAACACGTCCTCACTGCACCTGAACACGTCCTCACTGTACCTGAACACGTCCTCACTGCACCTGAACACGTCCTCACTGTACCTGAACACGTCCTCACTGCACCTGAACACGTCCTCACTGCACCTGAACACGTCCTCACTGCACCTGAACACGTCCTCACTGTACCTGAACACGTCCTCACTGTACCTGAACACGTCCTCACTGCACCTGAACACGTCCTCACTGCACCTGAACACGTCCTCACTGTACCTGAACACCTGAACACGTCCTCACTGCACCTGAACATGTCCTCACTGTACCTGAACACGTCCTCACTGCACCTGAACACGTCCTCACTGCACCTGAACACCTGAACACCTGAACACGTCCTCACTGTACCTGAACATCTGAACACGTCCTCACTGTACCTGAACACGTCCTCACTGTACCTGAACACGTCCTCACTGTACCTTAACACGTCCTCACTGTACCTGAACACGTCCTCACTGTACCTGAACACCTGAACACGTCCTCACTGTACCTGAACACCTGAACACATTCTCACTGTACCTGAACACGTCCTCACTGTACCTGAACACCTGAACACGTCCTCACTGTACATGAACACCTGAACACGTCCTCACTGCACCTGAACACCTGAACACCTGAACACGTCCTCACTGTACCTGAACACCTGAACACCTGAACATGTCCTCACTGCACCTGAACACCTGAACACGTCCTCACTGCACCTGAACACCTGAACACGGTGTGTTTACTGACTGACTGGTTGAGCTTTAGTGTCTGGATCGTGGGAAGTGGCGTGCAGGACTCACCCGATGTCATCGCGGTAAACCCTGGAGATCAGCACCTCCCCCTTGTGGTTGTAGATGAAGAGTCCTCCGATCATGGTTGACACCTGTCAGTCAGAGCTGATCATAATGAAGAGTCCCTGCAGAGGACGAGGTAGATTAGTAGAAGCTATTACATCACTGTATACACTATGACATCACTATGACATCACTGTATACACTATGACATCACTATGACATCACTGTATACACTATGACATCACTATGACATCACTGTATACACTATGACATCACTGTATACACTATGACATCACTATGACATCACTGTATACACTGTGACATCACTATGACATCACTGTATACACTATGACATCACTATGACATCACTGTATACACTATGACATCACTGTATACACTATGATATCACTATGACATCACTGTATACACTATGACATCACTGTATACACTATGACATCACTATGACATCACTGTATACACTATGACATCACTATGACATCACCAGTGTGAGTTGTGTAATTTAAAAGAGAGTTGTTTTTGTTTATTAATGTTTTTTTGACAACATTATTTTAATAACATGGATGAATTTAGAAAATGGGCGTAACTCCCCTTTAACATTAGAGCTGCTAGTTAGCATGTTAGCTTAGCTGCTATATTCAACATTCAAAACGTGAAATACTAAATTAACAAATATAAAGTCTAATATGTGTAGAAGCTAACGTTACTGGAAGCTAACGTTACTGGAAGCTAACGTTACTAGGAGCTAACGTTACTGGAAGCTAACGTTACTAGGAGCTAACGTTACTGGAAGCTAACGTTACTGGGAGCTAACGTTACTGGGAGCTAACGTTACTAGGAGCTAACGTTACTGGAAGCTAACGTTACTGGAAGCTAACGTTACTGGAAGCTAACGTTACTAGGAGCTAACGTTACTGGAAGCTAACGTTACTAGGAGCTAACGTTACTGGAAGCTAACGTTACTGGAAGCTAACGTTACTAGGAGCTAACGTTACTGGAAGCTAACGTTACTAGGAGCTAACGTTACTGGAAGCTAACGTTACTGGAAGCTAACGTTACTGGAAGCTAACGTTACTGGAAGCTAACGTTACTAAGAGCTAACGTTACTGGGAGCTAACGTTACTGGAAGCTAACGTTACTGGGAGCTAACGTTACTGGGAGCTAACGTTACTGGGAGCTAACGTTACTGGAAGCTAACGTTACTGGAAGCTAACGTTACTGGGAGCTAACGTTACTAGGAGCTAACGTTACTGGAAGCTAACGTTACTGGAAGCTAACGTTACTGGAAGCTAACGTTACTGGAAGCTAACGTTACTAGGAGCTAACGTTACTGGAAGCTAACGTTACTGGAAGCTAACGTTACTGGAAGCTAACGTTACTGGGAGCTAACGTTACTGGGAGCTAACGTTACTGGGAGCTAACGTTACTGGGAGCTAACGTTACTGGGAGCTAACGTTACTGGGAGCTAACGTTACTGGAAGCTAACGTTACTGGGAGCTAACGTTACTGGGAGCTAACGTTACTGGGAGCTAACGTTACTGGGAGCTAACGTTACTGGAAGCTAACGTTACTGGGAGCTAACGTTACTGGGAGCTAACGTTACTGGGAGCTAACGTTACTGGAAGCTAACGTTACTGGAAGCTAACGTTACTGGGAGCTAACGTTACTGGGAGCTAACGTTACTGGGAGCTAACGTTACTGGGAGCTAACGTTACTGGGAGCTAATGTTACTGGGAGCTAACGTTACTGGGAGCTAACGTTACTGGGAGCTAACGTTTAGCGTTAGAAGTGAAGAAGCTACTGGCTGAAGTTACCGGCCAGTCGCGTAACGTTAGCATCCATTACGATGGAGATCAAGATCACGTCGTTAGCCGATGAAGCGGTGAGTTCTTGGCCGACAGGTGATTGAAAGTTAACTGTTCATAAATCACGACCCTGTGGCTCAGAGGGAAGAGCGGCTCGTCCACCAATCAGTGGTCGGTGGTTCGATCCCCGGCTGCTCCGGGTCACATGTCGATGTGTCCTTGAGCAAGACACTCAACCCCAAATGTCTCCTGAAGGCAGAGCCATCGGAGTGAATGAGTCTTTAGATCCTGATGGAGCCTCTGACATCAGTGGATGAACGGGATGCTGACATGTAGTGTTAAGAGCTCTGAGGGGTCGCGACAGACAGACAGACAGACAGACAGACAGACAGACAGACAGACAGACAGACAGACAGACAGACAGACAGGTTCTTACCGTTGTGTCTCAGAGAACCTCCCGGTCCCTCTTCACTCGATCCGGATGTGTAACCGTGAGCAGCTCCTCTCCTGTCTCCGGTCTCTGGTCTCTCTTCCTGTCTCTCTGTCCTCTGTCCTCTGTCTCTCTGTCCTCTGTCTCTCTAGTCTGAATCAAGATGTCGGATGAGGAGTTGTTGTCAGCTGACTGCAGCTGGGCCGCGTCCCATTCCGCTCTGCTCCTCTCCTCCACCCAGCCTCCTCCTGCTGCTCTCCAGCTGTTATCACTGAGCAGGTCGCTGCTTCTCCTACCGGAACACCGCCGTCCCAGTCTGATCCACACACCGACAGATTACCGGCCGCTGCTCTCCGGTCTGACCGCACACCGTGACAAGGCCGCGGGCAGCGGAGTGGGACGCGGCCCTCTACCAGGAACCCTCTGACGTTAGGTCAGGGTCTATAAGGAACCCTATGACGTTAGGTCAGGGTCTACCAGGAACCCTCTGATGTTAGGTCAGGGTCTACCAGGAACCCTCTAACGTTAGGTCAGGGTCTACCAGGAACCCTCTGATGTTAGGTCAGGGTCTACCAGGAACCCTCTAACGTTAGGTCAGGGTCTACCAGGAACCCTCTGATGTTAGGTCAGGGTCTACCAGGAACCCTCTAACGTTAGGTCAGGGTCTACCAGGAACCCTCTGACGTTAGGTCAGGCTCTACCAGGAACCCTCTAACATTAGGTCAGGCTCTACCAGGAACCCTCTAACGTTAGGTCAGGGTCTACCAGGAACCCTCTAACATTAGGTCAGGCTCTACCAGGAACCCTCTAACATTAGGTCAGGGTCTACCAGGAACCCTCTAACGTTAGGTCAGGCTCTACCAGGAACCCTCTAACGTTAGGTCAGGGTCTACCAGGAACCCTCTAACGTTAGGTCAGGGTCTATCAGGAACCCTATGACGTTAGGTCAGGCTCTACCAGGAACCCTCTGAAGTTAGGTCAGGCTCTACCAGGAACCCTCTAACGTTAGGTCAGGGTCTACCAGGAACCCTCTGACGTTAGGTCAGGATCTACCAGGAACCCTCTGACGTTAGGTCAGGCTCTACCAGGAACCCTCTGACGTTAGGTCAGGCTCTACCAGGAACCCTCTAACGTTAGGTCATGGTCTACCAGGAACCCTCTGACGTTAGGTCAGGCTCTACCAGGAACCCTCTGAAGTTAGGTCAGGCTCTAACAGGAACCCTCTAACGTTAGGTCAGGGTCTAACAGGAACCCTCTAACGTTAGGTCAGGGTCTACCAGGAACCCTCTGAAGTTAGGTCAGGCTCTACCAGGAACCCTCTGACGTTAGGTCAGGCTCTATCAGGAACCCTCTGAAGTTAGGTCAGGGTCTACCAGGAACCCTCTAACGTTAGGTCAGGGTCTACCAGGAACCCTCTAACGTTAGGTCAGGCTCTATCAGGAACCCTCTGAAGTTAGGTCAGGGTCTACCAGGAACCCTCTAACGTTAGGTCAGGGTCTATCAGGAACCCTATGACGTTAGGTCAGGCTCTACCAGGAACCCTCTGAAGTTAGGTCAGGCTCTACCAGGAACCCTCTAACGTTAGGTCAGGGTCTACCAGGAACCCTCTGACGTTAGGTCAGGATCTACCAGGAACCCTCTGACGTTAGGTCAGGCTCTACCAGGAACCCTCTGACGTTAGGTCAGGCTCTACCAGGAACCCTCTGAAGTTAGGTCAGGCTCTACCAGGAACCCTCTAACGTTAGGTCAGGGTCTACCAGGAACCCTCTGACGTTAGGTCAGGATCTACCAGGAACCCTCTGATGTTAGGTCAGGCTCTACCAGGAACCCTCTGACGTTAGGTCAGGCTCTACCAGGAACCCTCTAACGTTAGGTCATGGTCTACCAGGAACCCTCTGACGTTAGGTCAGGCTCTACCAGGAACCCTCTGAAGTTAGGTCAGGCTCTAACAGGAACCCTCTAACGTTAGGTCAGGGTCTAACAGGAACCCTCTAACGTTAGGTCAGGGTCTACCAGGAACCCTCTGAAGTTAGGTCAGGCTCTACCAGGAACCCTCTAACATTAGGTCAGGGTCTACCAGGAACCCTCTAACGTTAGGTCAGGGTCTATCAGGAACCCTCTGACATTAGGTCAGGGTCTACCAGGAACCCTCTAACATTAGGTCAGGCTCTACCAGGAACCCTCTAACGTTAGGTCAGGGTCTACCAGGAACCCTCTAACATTAGGTCAGGCTCTAACAGGAACCCTCTAACGTTAGGTCAGGGTCTACCAGGAACCCTCTAACGTTAGGTCAGGGTCTACCAGGAACCCTCTGACGTTAGGTCAGGCTCTACCAGGAACCCTCTAACGTTAGGTCAGGGTCTACCAGGAACCCTCTGACGTTAGGTCAGGCTCTACCAGGAACCCTCTAACGTTAGGTCAGGGTCTACCAGGAACCCTCTGACGTTAGGTCAGGCTCTACCAGGAACCCTCTGACGTTAGGTCAGGCTCTACCAGGAACCCTCTGACGTTAGGTCAGGCTCTACCAGGAACCCTCTAACGTTAGGTCAGGCTCTAACAGGAACCCTCTGACGTTAGGTCAGGGTCTACCAGGAACCCTCTAACGTTAGGTCAGGGTCTACCAGGAACCCTCTGACGTTAGGTCAGGCTCTACCAGGAACCCTCTAACATTAGGTCAGGGTCTACCAGGAACCCTCTGACGTTAGGTCAGGCTCTACCAGGAACCCTCTGACGTTAGGTCAGGCTCTACCAGGAACCCTCTAACATTAGGTCAGGGTCTACCAGGAACCCTCTGACGTTAGGTCAGGCTCTACCAGGAACCCTCTGACGTTAGGTCAGGCTCTACCAGGAACCCTCTGACGTTAGGTCAGGCTCTATCAGGAACCCTCTGAAGTTAGGTCAGGGTCTACCAGGAACCCTCTAACGTTAGGTCAGGGTCTACCAGGAACCCTCTAACGTTAGGTCAGGCTCTATCAGGAACCCTCTGAAGTTAGGTCAGGGTCTACCAGGAACCCTCTAACGTTAGGTCAGGGTCTATCAGGAACCCTATGACGTTAGGTCAGGCTCTACCAGGAACCCTCTGAAGTTAGGTCAGGCTCTACCAGGAACCCTCTAACGTTAGGTCAGGGTCTACCAGGAACCCTCTGACGTTAGGTCAGGATCTACCAGGAACCCTCTGACGTTAGGTCAGGCTCTACCAGGAACCCTCTGACGTTAGGTCAGGCTCTACCAGGAACCCTCTGAAGTTAGGTCAGGCTCTACCAGGAACCCTCTAACGTTAGGTCAGGGTCTACCAGGAACCCTCTGACGTTAGGTCAGGATCTACCAGGAACCCTCTGATGTTAGGTCAGGCTCTACCAGGAACCCTCTGACGTTAGGTCAGGCTCTACCAGGAACCCTCTAACGTTAGGTCATGGTCTACCAGGAACCCTCTGACGTTAGGTCAGGCTCTACCAGGAACCCTCTGAAGTTAGGTCAGGCTCTAACAGGAACCCTCTAACGTTAGGTCAGGGTCTAACAGGAACCCTCTAACGTTAGGTCAGGGTCTACCAGGAACCCTCTGAAGTTAGGTCAGGCTCTACCAGGAACCCTCTAACATTAGGTCAGGGTCTACCAGGAACCCTCTAACGTTAGGTCAGGGTCTATCAGGAACCCTCTGACATTAGGTCAGGGTCTACCAGGAACCCTCTAACATTAGGTCAGGCTCTACCAGGAACCCTCTAACATTAGGTCAGGGTCTACCAGGAACCCTCTAACATTAGGTCAGGCTCTAACAGGAACCCTCTAACGTTAGGTCAGGGTCTACCAGGAACCCTCTAACGTTAGGTCAGGGTCTACCAGGAACCCTCTGACGTTAGGTCAGGCTCTACCAGGAACCCTCTAACGTTAGGTCAGGGTCTACCAGGAACCCTCTGACGTTAGGTCAGGCTCTACCAGGAACCCTCTAACGTTAGGTCAGGGTCTACCAGGAACCCTCTGACGTTAGGTCAGGCTCTACCAGGAACCCTCTGACGTTAGGTCAGGCTCTACCAGGAACCCTCTGACGTTAGGTCAGGCTCTATCAGGAACCCTCTGAAGTTAGGTCAGGGTCTACCAGGAACCCTCTAACGTTAGGTCAGGGTCTACCAGGAACCCTCTAACGTTAGGTCAGGCTCTATCAGGAACCCTCTGAAGTTAGGTCAGGGTCTACCAGGAACCCTCTAACGTTAGGTCAGGGTCTATCAGGAACCCTATGACGTTAGGTCAGGCTCTACCAGGAACCCTCTGAAGTTAGGTCAGGCTCTACCAGGAACCCTCTAACGTTAGGTCAGGGTCTACCAGGAACCCTCTGACGTTAGGTCAGGATCTACCAGGAACCCTCTGACGTTAGGTCAGGCTCTACCAGGAACCCTCTGACGTTAGGTCAGGATCTACCAGGAACCCTCTAACGTTAGGTCATGGTCTACCAGGAACCCTCTGACGTTAGGTCAGGCTCTACCAGGAACCCTCTGACGTTAGGTCAGGCTCTACCAGGAACCCTCTGACGTTAGGTCATGGTCTACCAGGAACCCTCTGACGTTAGGTCAGGCTCTACCAGGAACCCTCTGAAGTTAGGTCAGGGTCTACCAGGAACCCTCTAACGTTAGGTCAGGGTCTACCAGGAACCCTCTAACGTTAGGTCAGGCTCTACCAGGAACCCTCTGATGTTAGGTCAGGCTCTACCAGTAACCCTCTAACGTTAGGTCAGGGTCTACCAGGAACCCTCTAACGTTAGGTCAGGGTCTACCAGGAACCCTCTAACATTAGGTCAGGGTCTACCAGGAACCCTCTAACGTTAGGTCAGGGTCTATCAGGAACCCTCTGACATTAGGTCAGGGTCTACCAGGAACCGTCTAACATTAGGTCAGGCTCTACCAGGAACCCTCTAACATTAGGTCAGGGTCTACCAGGAACCCTCTAACGTTAGGTCAGGCTCTACCAGGAACCCTCTAACGTTAGGTCAGGGTCTACCAGGAACCCTCTAACGTTAGGTCAGGGTCTATCAGGAACCCTATGACGTTAGGTCAGGCTCTACCAGGAACCCTCTGAAGTTAGGTCAGGCTCTACCAGGAACCCTCTAACGTTAGGTCAGGGTCTACCAGGAACCCTCTGACGTTAGGTCAGGATCTACCAGGAACCCTCTGATGTTAGGTCAGGCTCTACCAGGAACCCTCTGACGTTAGGTCAGGCTCTACCAGGAACCCTCTAACGTTAGGTCATGGTCTACCAGGAACCCTCTGACGTTAGGTCAGGCTCTACCAGGAACCCTCTGAAGTTAGGTCAGGCTCTAACAGGAACCCTCTAACGTTAGGTCAGGGTCTAACAGGAACCCTCTAACGTTAGGTCAGGGTCTACCAGGAACCCTCTGAAGTTAGGTCAGGCTCTACCAGGAACCCTCTAACATTAGGTCAGGGTCTACCAGGAACCCTCTAACGTTAGGTCAGGGTCTATCAGGAACCCTCTGACATTAGGTCAGGGTCTACCAGGAACCCTCTAACATTAGGTCAGGCTCTACCAGGAACCCTCTAACATTAGGTCAGGGTCTACCAGGAACCCTCTAACATTAGGTCAGGCTCTAACAGGAACCCTCTAACGTTAGGTCAGGGTCTACCAGGAACCCTCTAACGTTAGGTCAGGGTCTACCAGGAACCCTCTGACGTTAGGTCAGGCTCTACCAGGAACCCTCTAACGTTAGGTCAGGGTCTACCAGGAACCCTCTGACGTTAGGTCAGGCTCTACCAGGAACCCTCTAACATTAGGTCAGGGTCTACCAGGAACCCTCTGACGTTAGGTCAGGCTCTACCAGGAACCCTCTGACGTTAGGTCAGGCTCTACCAGGAACCCTCTGACGTTAGGTCAGGCTCTATCAGGAACCCTCTGAAGTTAGGTCAGGGTCTACCAGGAACCCTCTAACGTTAGGTCAGGGTCTACCAGGAACCCTCTAACGTTAGGTCAGGCTCTATCAGGAACCCTCTGAAGTTAGGTCAGGGTCTACCAGGAACCCTCTAACGTTAGGTCAGGGTCTATCAGGAACCCTATGACGTTAGGTCAGGCTCTACCAGGAACCCTCTGAAGTTAGGTCAGGCTCTACCAGGAACCCTCTAACGTTAGGTCAGGGTCTACCAGGAACCCTCTGACGTTAGGTTAGGATCTACCAGGAACCCTCTGACGTTAGGTCAGGCTCTACCAGGAACCCTCTGACGTTAGGTCAGGCTCTACCAGGAACCCTCTAACGTTAGGTCATGGTCTACCAGGAACCCTCTGACGTTAGGTCAGGCTCTACCAGGAACCCTCTGACGTTAGGTCAGGCTCTACCAGGAACCCTCTGACGTTAGGTCATGGTCTACCAGGAACCCTCTGACGTTAGGTCAGGCTCTACCAGGAACCCTCTGACGTTAGGTCAGGCTCTATCAGGAACCCTCTGAAGTTAGGCCAGGCTCTACCAGGAACCCTCTAACGTTAGGTCAGGGTCTACCAGGAACCCTCTGAAGTTAGGTCAGGCTCTAACAGGAACCCTCTAACGTTAGGTCAGGGTCTAACAGGAACCCTCTAACGTTAGGTCAGGGTCTACCAGGAACTCTCTGAAGTTAGGTCAGGCTCTACCAGGAACCCTCTAACATTAGGTCAGGGTCTACCAGGAACCCTCTAACGTTAGGTCAGGGTCTATCAGGAACCCTCTGACATTAGGTCAGGGTCTACCAGGAACCCTCTAACATTAGGTCAGGCTCTACCAGGAACCCTCTAACATTAGGTCAGGGTCTACCAGGAACCCTCTAACATTAGGTCAGGCTCTAACAGGAACCCTCTAACGTTAGTTCAGGGTCTACCAGGAACCCTCTAACGTTAGGTCAGGGTCTACCAGGAACCCTCTGACGTTAGGTCAGGCTCTACCAGGAACCCTCTAACGTTAGGTCAGGGTCTACCAGGAACCCTCTGACGTTAGGTCAGGCTCTACCAGGAACCCTCTAACATTAGGTCAGGGTCTACCAGGAACCCTCTGACGTTAGGTCAGGCTCTACCAGGAACCCTCTGACGTTAGGTCAGGCTCTACCAGGAACCCTCTGACGTTAGGTCAGGCTCTATCAGGAACCCTCTGAAGTTAGGTCAGGGTCTACCAGGAACCCTCTAACGTTAGGTCAGGGTCTACCAGGAACCCTCTAACGTTAGGTCAGGCTCTATCAGGAACCCTCTGAAGTTAGGTCAGGGTCTACCAGGAACCCTCTAACGTCAGGTCAGGGTCTATCAGGAACCCTATGACGTTAGGTCAGGCTCTACCAGGAACCCTCTGAAGTTAGGTCAGGCTCTACCAGGAACCCTCTAACGTTAGGTCAGGGTCTACCAGGAACCCTCTGACGTTAGGTCAGGCTCTACCAGGAACCCTCTGACGTTAGGTCAGGCTCTACCAGGAACCCTCTAACGTTAGGTCATGGTCTACCAGGAACCCTCTGACGTTAGGTCAGGCTCTACCAGGAACCCTCTGACGTTAGGTCAGGCTCTACCAGGAACCCTCTGACGTTAGGTCAGGCTCTACCAGGAACCCTCTAACGTTAGGTCATGGTCTACCAGGAACCCTCTGACGTTAGGTCAGGCTCTACCAGGAACCCTCTGACGTTAGGTCAGGCTCTACCAGGAACCCTCTGACGTTAGGTCATGGTCTACCAGGAACCCTCTGACTTTAGGTCAGGCTCTACCAGGAACCCTCTGACGTTAGGTCAGGGTCTACCAGGAACCCTCTGACGTTAGGTCAGGCTCTACCAGGAACCCTCTAACGTTAGGTCAGGGTCTACCAGGAACCCTCTGACGTTAGGTCAGGCTCTACCAGGAACCCTCTAACATTAGGTCAGGGTCTACCAGGAACCCTCTGACGTTAGGTCAGGCTCTACCAGGAACCCTCTGACGTTAGGTCAGGCTCTACCAGGAACCCTCTGACGTTAGGTCAGGCTCTATCAGGAACCCTCTGAAGTTAGGTCAGGGTCTACCAGGAACCCTCTAACGTTAGGTCAGGGTCTACCAGGAACCCTCTAACGTTAGGTCAGGCTCTATCAGGAACCCTCTGAAGTTAGGTCAGGGTCTACCAGGAACCCTCTAACGTTAGGTCAGGGTCTATCAGGAACCCTATGACGTTAGGTCAGGCTCTACCAGGAACCCTCTGAAGTTAGGTCAGGCTCTACCAGGAACCCTCTAACGTTAGGTCAGGGTCTACCAGGAACCCTCTGACGTTAGGTTAGGATCTACCAGGAACCCTCTGACGTTAGGTCAGGCTCTACCAGGAACCCTCTGACGTTAGGTCAGGCTCTACCAGGAACCCTCTAACGTTAGGTCATGGTCTACCAGGAACCCTCTGACGTTAGGTCAGGCTCTACCAGGAACCCTCTGACGTTAGGTCAGGCTCTACCAGGAACCCTCTGACGTTAGGTCATGGTCTACCAGGAACCCTCTGACGTTAGGTCAGGCTCTACCAGGAACCCTCTGACGTTAGGTCAGGCTCTATCAGGAACCCTCTGAAGTTAGGCCAGGCTCTACCAGGAACCCTCTAACGTTAGGTCAGGGTCTACCAGGAACCCTCTGAAGTTAGGTCAGGCTCTAACAGGAACCCTCTAACGTTAGGTCAGGGTCTAACAGGAACCCTCTAACGTTAGGTCAGGGTCTACCAGGAACTCTCTGAAGTTAGGTCAGGCTCTACCAGGAACCCTCTAACATTAGGTCAGGGTCTACCAGGAACCCTCTAACGTTAGGTCAGGGTCTATCAGGAACCCTCTGACATTAGGTCAGGGTCTACCAGGAACCCTCTAACATTAGGTCAGGCTCTACCAGGAACCCTCTAACATTAGGTCAGGGTCTACCAGGAACCCTCTAACATTAGGTCAGGCTCTAACAGGAACCCTCTAACGTTAGTTCAGGGTCTACCAGGAACCCTCTAACGTTAGGTCAGGGTCTACCAGGAACCCTCTGACGTTAGGTCAGGCTCTACCAGGAACCCTCTAACGTTAGGTCAGGGTCTACCAGGAACCCTCTGACGTTAGGTCAGGCTCTACCAGGAACCCTCTAACATTAGGTCAGGGTCTACCAGGAACCCTCTGACGTTAGGTCAGGCTCTACCAGGAACCCTCTGACGTTAGGTCAGGCTCTACCAGGAACCCTCTGACGTTAGGTCAGGCTCTATCAGGAACCCTCTGAAGTTAGGTCAGGGTCTACCAGGAACCCTCTAACGTTAGGTCAGGGTCTACCAGGAACCCTCTAACGTTAGGTCAGGCTCTATCAGGAACCCTCTGAAGTTAGGTCAGGGTCTACCAGGAACCCTCTAACGTCAGGTCAGGGTCTATCAGGAACCCTATGACGTTAGGTCAGGCTCTACCAGGAACCCTCTGAAGTTAGGTCAGGCTCTACCAGGAACCCTCTAACGTTAGGTCAGGGTCTACCAGGAACCCTCTGACGTTAGGTCAGGCTCTACCAGGAACCCTCTGACGTTAGGTCAGGCTCTACCAGGAACCCTCTAACGTTAGGTCATGGTCTACCAGGAACCCTCTGACGTTAGGTCAGGCTCTACCAGGAACCCTCTGACGTTAGGTCAGGCTCTACCAGGAACCCTCTGACGTTAGGTCAGGCTCTACCAGGAACCCTCTAACGTTAGGTCATGGTCTACCAGGAACCCTCTGACGTTAGGTCAGGCTCTACCAGGAACCCTCTGACGTTAGGTCAGGCTCTACCAGGAACCCTCTGACGTTAGGTCATGGTCTACCAGGAACCCTCTGACTTTAGGTCAGGCTCTACCAGGAACCCTCTGACGTTAGGTCAGGGTCTACCAGGAACCCTCTGAAGTTAGGTCAGGCTCTAACAGGAACCCTCTAACGTTAGGTCAGGGTCTAACAGGAACCCTCTAACGTTAGGTCAGGGTCTACCAGGAACCCTCTGAAGTTAGGTCAGGCTCTACCAGGAACCCTCTAACATTAGGTCAGGGTCTACCAGGAACCCTCTAACGTTAGGTCAGGGTCTATCAGGAACCCTCTGACATTAGGTCAGGGTCTACCAGGAACCCTCTAACATTAGGTCAGGCTCTACCAGGAACCCTCTAACATTAGGTCAGGGTCTACCAGGAACCCTCTAACAATAGGTCAGGCTCTAACAGGAACCCTCTAACGTTAGGTCAGGGTCTACCAGGAACCCTCTAACGTTAGGTCAGGGTCTACCAGGAACCCTCTGACGTTAGGTCAGGCTCTACCAGGAACCCTCTAACGTTAGGTCAGGGTCTACCAGGAACCCTCTGACGTTAGGTCAGGCTCTACCAGGAACCCTCTAACATTAGGTCAGGGTCTACCAGGAACCCTCTGACGTTAGGTCAGGCTCTACCAGGAACCCTCTGACGTTAGGTCAGGCTCTACCAGGAACCCTCTGACGTTAGGTCAGGCTCTATCAGGAACCCTCTGAAGTTAGGTCAGGGTCTACCAGGAACCCTCTAACGTTAGGTCAGGCTCTATCAGGAACCCTCTGAAGTTAGGTCAGGGTCTACCAGGAACCCTCTAACGTTAGGTCAGGGTCTATCAGGAACCCTATGACGTTAGGTCAGGCTCTACCAGGAACCCTCTGAAGTTAGGTCAGGCTCTACCAGGAACCCTCTAACGTTAGGTCAGGGTCTACCAGGAACCCTCTGACGTTAGGTCAGGATCTACCAGGAACCCTCTGACGTTAGGTCAGGCTCTACCAGGAACCCTCTGACGTTAGGTCAGGCTCTACCAGGAACCCTCTAACGTTAGGTCATGGTCTACCAGGAACCCTCTGACGTTAGGTCAGGCTCTACCAGGAACCCTCTGACGTTAGGTCAGGCTCTACCAGGAACCCTCTGACGTTAGGTCAGGCTCTACCAGGAACCCTCTAACGTTAGGTCATGGTCTACCAGGAACCCTCTGACGTTAGGTCAGGCTCTACCAGGAACCCTCTGACGTTAGGTCAGGCTCTACCAGGAACCCTCTGACGTTAGGTCAGGCTCTACCAGGAACCCTCTGACATTAGGTCAGGGTCTACCAGGAACCGTCTAACATTAGGTCAGGCTCTACCAGGAACCCTCTAACATTAGGTCAGGGTCTACCAGGAACCCTCTAACGTTAGGTCAGGCTCTACCAGGAACCCTCTGACGTTAGGTCAGGGTCTACCAGGAACCCTCTGACGTTAGGTCAGGATCTACCAGGAACCCTCTGAAGTTAGGTCAGGCTCTAACAGGAACCCTCTAACGTTAGGTCAGGGTCTAACAGGAACCCTCTAACGTTAGGTCAGGGTCTACCAGGAACCCTCTGAAGTTAGGTCAGGCTCTACCAGGAACCCTCTGACATTAGGTCAGGGTCTACCAGGAACCCTCTAACGTTAGGTCAGGGTCTATCAGGAACCCTCTGACATTAGGTCAGGGTCTACCAGGAACCCTCTAACATTAGGTCAGGCTCTACCAGGAACCCTCTAACATTAGGTCAGGGTCTACCAGGAACCCTCTAACATTAGGTCAGGCTCTAACAGGAACCCTCTGACGTTAGGTCAGGGTCTACCAGGAACCCTCTAACGTTAGGTCAGGGTCTACCAGGAACCCTCTGACGTTAGGTCAGGCTCTACCAGGAACCCTCTAACGTTAGGTCAGGGTCTACCAGGAACCCTCTGACGTTAGGTCAGGCTCTACCAGGAACCCTCTGACGTTAGGTCAGGGTCTACCAGGAACCCTCTGACGTTAGGTCAGGCTCTACCAGGAACCCTCTGACGTTAGGTCAGGCTCTACCAGGAACCCTCTGACGTTAGGTCAGGCTCTATCAGGAACCCTCTGAAGTTAGGTCAGGGTCTACCAGGAACCCTCTAACGTTAGGTCAGGGTCTACCAGGAACCCTCTAACGTTAGGTCAGGCTCTATCAGGAACCCTCTGAAGTTAGGTCAGGGTCTACCAGGAACCCTCTAACGTTAGGTCAGGGTCTATCAGGAACCCTATGACGTTAGGTCAGGCTCTACCAGGAACCCTCTGAAGTTAGGTCAGGCTCTACCAGGAACCCTCTAACGTTAGGTCAGGGTCTACCAGGAACCCTCTGACGTTAGGTCAGGATCTACCAGGAACCCTCTGACGTTAGGTCAGGCTCTACCAGGAACCCTCTGACGTTAGGTCAGGCTCTACCAGGAACCCTCTAACGTTAGGTCATGGTCTACCAGGAACCCTCTGACGTTAGGTCAGGCTCTACCAGGAACCCTCTGACGTTAGGTCAGGCTCTACCAGGAACCCTCTGACGTTAGGTCATGGTCTACCAGGAACCCTCTGACGTTAGGTCAGGCTCTACCAGGAACCCTCTGACGTTAGGTCAGGCTCTATCAGGAACCCTCTGAAGTTAGGCCAGGCTCTACCAGGAACCCTCTAACGTTAGGTCAGGGTCTACCAGGAACCCTCTGAAGTTAGGTCAGGCTCTAACAGGAACCCTCTAACGTTAGGTCAGGGTCTAACAGGAACCCTCTAACGTTAGGTCAGGGTCTACCAGGAACCCTCTGAAGTTAGGTCAGGCTCTACCAGGAACCCTCTGACATTAGGTCAGGGTCTACCAGGAACCCTCTAACGTTAGGTCAGGGTCTATCAGGAACCCTCTGACATTAGGTCAGGGTCTACCAGGAACCCTCTAACATTAGGTCAGGCTCTACCAGGAACCCTCTAACATTAGGTCAGGGTCTACCAGGAACCCTCTAACATTAGGTCAGGCTCTAACAGGAACCCTCTAACGTTAGGTCAGGGTCTACCAGGAACCCTCTAACGTTAGGTCAGGGTCTACCAGGAACCCTCTGACGTTAGGTCAGGCTCTACCAGGAACCCTCTAACGTTAGGTCAGGGTCTACCAGGAACCCTCTGACGTTAGGTCAGGCTCTACCAGGAACCCTCTAACATTAGGTCAGGGTCTACCAGGAACCCTCTGACGTTAGGTCAGGCTCTACCAGGAACCCTCTGACGTTAGGTCAGGCTCTACCAGGAACCCTCTGACGTTAGGTCAGGCTCTATCAGGAACCCTCTGAAGTTAGGTCAGGGTCTACCAGGAACCCTCTAACGTTAGGTCAGGGTCTACCAGGAACCCTCTAACGTTAGGTCAGGCTCTATCAGGAACCCTCTGAAGTTAGGTCAGGGTCTACCAGGAACCCTCTAACGTTAGGTCAGGGTCTATCAGGAACCCTATGACGTTAGGTCAGGCTCTACCAGGAACCCTCTGAAGTTAGGTCAGGCTCTACCAGGAACCCTCTAACGTTAGGTCAGGGTCTACCAGGAACCCTCTGACGTTAGGTCAGGATCTACCAGGAACCCTCTAACATTAGGTCAGGGTCTACCAGGAACCCTCTAACATTAGGTCAGGCTCTAACAGGAACCCTCTAACATTAGGTCAGGGTCTACCAGGAACCCTCTAACATTAGGTCAGGCTCTAACAGGAACCCTCTAACGTTAGGTCAGGGTCTACCAGGAACCCTCTAACGTTAGGTCAGGATCTACCAGGAACCCTCTGACGTTAGGTCAGGCTCTACCAGGAACCCTCTAACGTTAGGTCAGGGTCTACCAGGAACCCTCTGACGTTAGGTCAGGCTCTACCAGGAACCCTCTAACATTAGGTCAGGGTCTACCAGGAACCCTCTGACGTTAGGTCAGGCTCTACCAGGAATCCTCTGACGTTAGGTCAGGCTCTACCAGGAACCCTCTGACGTTAGGTCAGGCTCTATCAGGAACCCTCTGAAGTTAGGTCAGGGTCTACCAGGAACCCTCTAACGTTAGGTCAGGGTCTACCAGGAACCCTCTAACGTTAGGTCAGGCTCTATCAGGAACCCTCTGAAGTTAGGTCAGGGTCTACCAGGAACCCTCTAACGTCAGGTCAGGGTCTATCAGGAACCCTATGACGTTAGGTCAGGCTCTACCAGGAACCCTCTGAAGTTAGGTCAGGCTCTACCAGGAACCCTCTAACGTTAGGTCAGGGTCTACCAGGAACCCTCTGAAGTTAGGTCAGGCTCTAACAGGAACCCTCTAACGTTAGGTCAGGGTCTAACAGGAACCCTCTAACGTTAGGTCAGGCTCTACCAGGAACCCTCTGACGTTAGGTCATGGTCTACCAGGAACCCTCTGACGTTAGGTCAGGCTCTACCAGGAACCCTCTGACGTTAGGTCAGGCTCTATCAGGAACCCTCTGAAGTTAGGTCAGGGTCTACCAGGAACCCTCTGACGTTAGGTCAGGGTCTACCAGGAACCCTCTGATGTTAGGTCAGGCTCTACCAGGAACCCTCTAACGTTAGGTCAGGGTCTACCAGGAACCCTCTAACGTTAGGTCAGGGTCTACCAGGAACCCTCTGAAGTTAGGTCAGGCTCTAACAGGAACCCTCTGAAGTTAGGTCAGGGTCTACCAGGAACCCTCTAACGTTAGGTCAGGGTCTACCAGGAACCCTCTAACGTTAGGTCAGGCTCTACCAGGAACCCTCTGATGTTAGGTCAGGCTCTACCAGGAACCCTCTGAAGTTAGGTCAGGCTCTACCAGGAACCCTCTAACGTTAGGTCAGGGTCTACCAGGAACCCTCTAACGTTAGGTCAGGCTCTACCAGGAACCCTCTGACGTTAGGTCAGGGTCTACCAGGAACCCTCTAACGTTAGGTCAGGGTCTATCAGGAACCCTATGACGTTAGGTCAGGCTCTACCAGGAACCCTCTGAAGTTAGGTCAGGCTCTACCAGGAACCCTCTAACGTTAGGTCAGGGTCTACCAGGAACCCTCTGACGTTAGGTCAGGATCTACCAGGAACCCTCTGAAGTTAGGTCAGGGTCTACCAGGAACCCTCTAACGTTAGGTCAGGGTCTACCAGGAACCCTCTAACGTTAGGTCAGGCTCTACCAGGAACCCTCTGATGTTAGGTCAGGCTCTACCAGGAACCCTCTGATGTTAGGTCAGGCTCTACCAGGAACCCTTTGACGTTAGGTCAGGCTCTATCAGGAACCTTCTGAAGTTAGGTCAGGGTCTACCAGGAACCCTCTAACGTTAGGTCAGGGTCTACCAGGAACCCTCTAACGTTAGGTCAGGGTCTACCAGGAACCCTCTAACGTTAGGTCAGGGTCTACCAGGAACCCTCTAACGTTAGGTCAGGCTCTACCAGGAACCCTCTGAAGTTAGGTCAGGCTCTACCAGGAACCCTCTGACGTTAGGTCAGGGTCTACCAGGAACCCTCTAACGTTAGGTCAGGGTCTACCAGGAACCCTCTAACATTAGGTCAGGCTCTACCAGGAACCCTCTAACATTAGGTCAGGGTCTACCAGGAACCCTCTAACATTAGGTCAGGCTCTAACAGGAACCCTCTAACGTTAGGTCAGGGTCTACCAGGAACCCTCTAACGTTAGGTCAGGGTCTACCAGGAACCCTCTGACGTTAGGTCAGGCTCTACCAGGAACCCTCTAACGTTAGGTCAGGGTCTACCAGGAACCCTCTAACGTTAGGTCAGGCTCTACCAGGAACCCTCTGATGTTAGGTCAGGCTCTACCAGGAACCCTCTGATGTTAGGTCAGGCTCTACCAGGAACCCTCTGACGTTAGGTCAGGCTCTATCAGGAACCCTCTGAAGTTAGGTCAGGGTCTACCAGGAACCCTCTAACTTTAGGTCAGGGTCTACCAGGAACCCTCTGACGTTAGGTCAGGCTCTATCAGGAACCCTCTGAAGTTAGGTCAGGGTCTACCAGGAACCCTCTAACGTTAGGTCAGGGTCTATCAGGAACCCTATGACGTTAGGTCAGGGTCTACCAGGAACCCTCTGACGTTAGGTCAGGCTCTACCAGGAACCCTCTAACGTTAGGTCAGGGTCTACCAGGAACCCTCTAACGTTAGGTCAGGCTCTACCAGGAACCCTCTGATGTTAGGTCAGGCTCTACCAGGAACCCTCTGATGTTAGGTCAGGCTCTACCAGGAACCCACTGACGTTAGGTCAGGCTCTATCAGGAACCCTCTGAAGTTAGGTCAGGGTCTACCAGGAACCCTCTAACTTTAGGTCAGGGTCTACCAGGAACCCTCTGACGTTAGGTCAGGCTCTATCAGGAACCCTCTGAAGTTAGGTCAGGGTCTACCAGGAACCCTCTAACGTTAGGTCAGGGTCTATCAGGAACCCTATGACGTTAGGTCAGGCTCTACCAGGAACCCTCTGAAGTTAGGTCAGGCTCTACCAGGAACCCTCTAACGTTAGGTCAGGGTCTACCAGGAACCCTCTGACGTTAGGTCAGGATCTACCAGGAACCCTCTGACGTTAGGTCAGGCTCTACCAGGAACCCTCTGACGTTAGGTCAGGCTCTACCAGGAACCCTCTAACGTTAGGGCATGGTCTACCAGGAACCCTCTGACGTTAGGTCAGGCTCTACCAGGAACCCTCTGACGTTAGGTCAGGCTCTACCAGGAACCCTCTGACGTTAGGTCATGGTCTACCAGGAACCCTCTGACGTTAGGTCAGGCTCTACCAGGAACCCTCTGACGTTAGGTCAGGCTCTATCAGGAACCCTCTGAAGTTAGGTCAGGGTCTACCAGGAACCCTCTAACGTTAGGTCAGGGTCTACCAGGAACCCTCTAACGTTAGGTCAGGCTCTACCAGGAACCCTCTGATGTTAGGTCAGGCTCTACCAGTAACCCTCTAACGTTAGGTCAGGGTCTACCAGGAACCCTCTAACGTTAGGTCAGGGTCTACCAGGAACCCTCTGAAGTTAGGTCAGGCTCTAACAGGAACCCTCTGAAGTTAGGTCAGGGTCTACCAGGAACCCTCTAACGTTAGGTCAGGGTCTACCAGAAACCCTCTAACGTTAGGTCAGGCTCTACCAGGAACCCTCTGATGTTAGGTCAGGCTCTACCAGGAACCCTCTGAAGTTAGGTCAGGCTCTACCAGGAACCCTCTAACGTTAGGTCAGGGTCTACCAGGAACCCTCTAACGTTAGGTCAGGGTCTACCAGGAACCCTCTGAAGTTAGGTCAGGCTCTAACAGGAACCCTCTAACGTTAGGTCAGGGTCTAACAGGAACCCTCTAACGTTAGGTCAGGCTCTACCAGGAACCCTCTGACGTTAGGTCATGGTCTACCAGGAACCCTCTGACGTTAGGTCAGGCTCTACCAGGAACCCTCTGACGTTAGGTCAGGCTCTATCAGGAACCCTCTGAAGTTAGGTCAGGGTCTACCAGGAACCCTCTAACGTTAGGTCAGGGTCTACCAGGAACCCTCTAACGTTAGGTCAGGCTCTACCAGGAACCCTCTGTTGTTAGGTCAGGCTCTACCAGGAACCCTCTAACGTTAGGTCAGGGTCTACCAGGAACCCTCTAACGTTAGGTCAGGGTCTACCAGGAACCCTCTGAAGTTAGGTCAGGCTCTAACAGGAACCCTCTGAAGTTAGGTCAGGGTCTACCAGGAACCCTCTAACGTTAGGTCAGGGTCTACCAGGAACCCTCTAACATTAGGTCAGGCTCTACCAGGAACCCTCTGATGTTAGGTCAGGCTCTACCAGGAACCCTCTGAAGTTAGGTCAGGCTCTACCAGGAACCCTCTAACGTTAGGTCAGGGTCTACCAGGAACCCTCTGAAGTTAGGTCAGGCTTTAACAGGAACCCTCTAACGTTAGGTCAGGGTCTAACAGGAACCCTCTAACGTTAGGTCAGGGTCTACCAGGAACCCTCTGAAGTTAGGTCAGGCTCTACCAGGAACCCTCTAACATTAGGTCAGGGTCTACCAGGAACCCTCTAACGTTAGGTCAGGGTCTATCAGGAACCCTCTGACATTAGGTCAGGGTCTACCAGGAACCCTCTAACGTTAGGTCAGGGTCTACCAGGAACCCTCTAACGTTAGGTCAGGCTCTACCAGGAACCCTCTGAAGTTAGGTCAGGCTCTACCAGGAACCCTCTGACGTTAGGTCAGGGTCTACCAGGAACCCTCTAACGTTAGGTCAGGGTCTACCAGGAACCCTCTAACATTAGGTCAGGCTCTACCAGGAACCCTCTAACATTAGGTCAGGGTCTACCAGGAACCCTCTAACATTAGGTCAGGCTCTAACAGGAACCCTCTAACGTTAGGTCAGGGTCTACCAGGAACCCTCTAACGTTAGGTCAGGGTCTACCAGGAACCCTCTGACGTTAGGTCAGGCTCTACCAGGAACCCTCTAACGTTAGGTCAGGGTCTACCAGGAACCCTCTAACGTTAGGTCAGGCTCTACCAGGAACCCTCTGATGTTAGGTCAGGCTCTACCAGGAACCCTCTGATGTTAGGTCAGGCTCTACCAGGAACCCTCTGACGTTAGGTCAGGCTCTATCAGGAACCCTCTGAAGTTAGGTCAGGGTCTACCAGGAACCCTCTAACTTTAGGTCAGGGTCTACCAGGAACCCTCTGACGTTAGGTCAGGCTCTATCAGGAACCCTCTGAAGTTAGGTCAGGGTCTACCAGGAACCCTCTAACGTTAGGTCAGGGTCTATCAGGAACCCTATGACGTTAGGTCAGGGTCTACCAGGAACCCTCTGACGTTAGGTCAGGCTCTACCAGGAACCCTCTAACGTTAGGTCAGGGTCTACCAGGAACCCTCTAACGTTAGGTCAGGCTCTACCAGGAACCCTCTGATGTTAGGTCAGGCTCTACCAGGAACCCTCTGATGTTAGGTCAGGCTCTACCAGGAACCCACTGACGTTAGGTCAGGCTCTATCAGGAACCCTCTGAAGTTAGGTCAGGGTCTACCAGGAACCCTCTAACTTTAGGTCAGGGTCTACCAGGAACCCTCTGACGTTAGGTCAGGCTCTATCAGGAACCCTCTGAAGTTAGGTCAGGGTCTACCAGGAACCCTCTAACGTTAGGTCAGGGTCTATCAGGAACCCTATGACGTTAGGTCAGGCTCTACCAGGAACCCTCTGAAGTTAGGTCAGGCTCTACCAGGAACCCTCTAACGTTAGGTCAGGGTCTACCAGGAACCCTCTGACGTTAGGTCAGGATCTACCAGGAACCCTCTGACGTTAGGTCAGGCTCTACCAGGAACCCTCTGACGTTAGGTCAGGCTCTACCAGGAACCCTCTAACGTTAGGGCATGGTCTACCAGGAACCCTCTGACGTTAGGTCAGGCTCTACCAGGAACCCTCTGACGTTAGGTCAGGCTCTACCAGGAACCCTCTGACGTTAGGTCATGGTCTACCAGGAACCCTCTGACGTTAGGTCAGGCTCTACCAGGAACCCTCTGACGTTAGGTCAGGCTCTATCAGGAACCCTCTGAAGTTAGGTCAGGGTCTACCAGGAACCCTCTAACGTTAGGTCAGGGTCTACCAGGAACCCTCTAACGTTAGGTCAGGCTCTACCAGGAACCCTCTGATGTTAGGTCAGGCTCTACCAGTAACCCTCTAACGTTAGGTCAGGGTCTACCAGGAACCCTCTAACGTTAGGTCAGGGTCTACCAGGAACCCTCTGAAGTTAGGTCAGGCTCTAACAGGAACCCTCTGAAGTTAGGTCAGGGTCTACCAGGAACCCTCTAACGTTAGGTCAGGGTCTACCAGAAACCCTCTAACGTTAGGTCAGGCTCTACCAGGAACCCTCTGATGTTAGGTCAGGCTCTACCAGGAACCCTCTGAAGTTAGGTCAGGCTCTACCAGGAACCCTCTAACGTTAGGTCAGGGTCTACCAGGAACCCTCTAACGTTAGGTCAGGGTCTACCAGGAACCCTCTGAAGTTAGGTCAGGCTCTAACAGGAACCCTCTAACGTTAGGTCAGGGTCTAACAGGAACCCTCTAACGTTAGGTCAGGCTCTACCAGGAACCCTCTGACGTTAGGTCATGGTCTACCAGGAACCCTCTGACGTTAGGTCAGGCTCTACCAGGAACCCTCTGACGTTAGGTCAGGCTCTATCAGGAACCCTCTGAAGTTAGGTCAGGGTCTACCAGGAACCCTCTAACGTTAGGTCAGGGTCTACCAGGAACCCTCTAACGTTAGGTCAGGCTCTACCAGGAACCCTCTGTTGTTAGGTCAGGCTCTACCAGGAACCCTCTAACGTTAGGTCAGGGTCTACCAGGAACCCTCTAACGTTAGGTCAGGGTCTACCAGGAACCCTCTGAAGTTAGGTCAGGCTCTAACAGGAACCCTCTGAAGTTAGGTCAGGGTCTACCAGGAACCCTCTAACGTTAGGTCAGGGTCTACCAGGAACCCTCTAACATTAGGTCAGGCTCTACCAGGAACCCTCTGATGTTAGGTCAGGCTCTACCAGGAACCCTCTGAAGTTAGGTCAGGCTCTACCAGGAACCCTCTAACGTTAGGTCAGGGTCTACCAGGAACCCTCTGAAGTTAGGTCAGGCTTTAACAGGAACCCTCTAACGTTAGGTCAGGGTCTAACAGGAACCCTCTAACGTTAGGTCAGGGTCTACCAGGAACCCTCTGAAGTTAGGTCAGGCTCTACCAGGAACCCTCTAACATTAGGTCAGGGTCTACCAGGAACCCTCTAACGTTAGGTCAGGGTCTATCAGGAACCCTCTGACATTAGGTCAGGGTCTACCAGGAACCCTCTAACATTAGGTCAGGCTCTACCAGGAACCCTCTAACATTAGGTCAGGGTCTACCAGGAACCCTCTAACGTTAGGTCAGGCTCTACCAGGAACCCTCTAACGTTAGGTCAGGGTCTACCAGGAACCCTCTAACGTTAGGTCAGGGTCTATCAGGAACCCTATGACGTTAGGTCAGGCTCTACCAGGAACCCTCTGAAGTTAGGTCAGGCTCTACCAGGAACCCTCTAACGTTAGGTCAGGGTCTACCAGGAACCCTCTGACGTTAGGTCAGGATCTACCAGGAACCCTCTGAAGTTAGGTCAGGGTCTACCAGGAACCCTCTAACGTTAGGTCAGGGTCTACCAGGAACCCTCTAACGTTAGGTCAGGCTCTAACAGGAACCCTCTGATGTTAGGTCAGGCTCTACCAGGAACCCTCTGATGTTAGGTCAGGCTCTACCAGGAACCCTATGACGTTAGGTCAGGCTCTATCAGGAACCCTCTGAAGTTAGGTCAGGGTCTACCAGGAACCCTCTAACGTTAGGTCAGGGTCTACCAGGAACCCTCTAACGTTAGGTCAGGGTCTACCAGGAACCCTCTAACGTTAGGTCAGGCTCTACCAGGAACCCTCTGAAGTTAGGTCAGGCTCTACCAGGAACCCTCTGACGTTAGGTCAGGGTCTACCAGGAACCCTCTAACGTTAGGTCAGGGTCTACCAGGAACCCTCTAACGTTAGGTCAGGCTCTACCAGGAACCCTCTAACGTTAGGTCAGGGTCTACCAGGAACCCTCTAACGTTAGGTCAGGGTCTATCAGGAACCCTATGACGTTAGGTCAGGCTCTACCAGGAACCCTCTGAAGTTAGGTCAGGCTCTACCAGGAACCCTCTAACGTTAGGTCAGGGTCTACCAGGAACCCTCTGACGTTAGGTCAGGATCTACCAGGAACCCTCTGAAGTTAGGTCAGGGTCTACCAGGAACCCTCTAACGTTAGGTCAGGGTCTACCAGGAACCCTCTGATGTTAGGTCAGGCTCTACCAGGAACCCTCTGATGTTAGGTCAGGCTCTACCAGGAACCCTATGACGTTAGGTCAGGCTCTATCAGGAACCCTCTGAAGTTAGGTCAGGGTCTACCAGGAACCCTCTAACGTTAGGTCAGGGTCTACCAGGAACCCTCTAACGTTAGGTCAGGGTCTACCAGGAACCCTCTAACGTTAGGTCAGGCTCTACCAGGAACCCTCTGAAGTTAGGTCAGGCTCTACCAGGAACCCTCTGACGTTAGGTCAGGGTCTACCAGGAACCCTCTAACGTTAGGTCAGGGTCTATCAGGAACCCTCTGAAGTTAGGTCAGGCTCTAACAGGAACCCTCTAACGTTAGGTCAGGGTCTACCAGGAACCCTCTGAAGTTAGGTCAGGCTCTAACAGGAACCCTCTAACGTTAGGTCAGGGTCTAACAGGAACCCTCTAACGTTAGGTCAGGGTCTACAGGGAACCCTCTGACGTTAGGTCAGGGTTTACCAGGAACCCTCTGACGTTAGGTCAGGGTCTACTAGGAACCCTCTAACGTCTGGTCAGGGTCTATCAGGAACCCTATGACGTTAGGTCAGGCTCTACCAGGAACCCTCTGACGTTAGGTCAGGGTCTACAGGGAACCCTCTGACGTTAGGTCAGGGTTTACCAGGAACCCTCTGACGTTAGGTCAGGGTCTACAGGGAACCCTCTGACGTTAGGTCAGGGTCTACTAGGAACCCTCTAACGTCTGGTCAGGGTCTACCAGGAACCCTCTGACGTTAGGTCAGGATCTACCAGGAACCCTCTGAAGTTAGGTCAGGGTCTACCAGGAACCCTCTAACGTTAGGTCAGGGTCTACCAGGAACCCTCTAACGTTAGGTCAGGCTCTAACAGGAACCCTCTGATGTTAGGTCAGGCTCTACCAGGAACCCTCTGATGTTAGGTCAGGCTCTACCAGGAACCCTATGACGTTAGGTCAGGCTCTATCAGGAACCCTCTGAAGTTAGGTCAGGGTCTACCAGGAACCCTCTAACGTTAGGTCAGGGTCTACCAGGAACCCTCTAACGTTAGGTCAGGGTCTACCAGGAACCCTCTAACGTTAGGTCAGGCTCTACCAGGAACCCTCTGAAGTTAGGTCAGGCTCTACCAGGAACCCTCTGACGTTAGGTCAGGGTCTACCAGGAACCCTCTAACGTTAGGTCAGGGTCTACCAGGAACCCTCTGAAGTTAGGTCAGGCTCTAACAGGAACCCTCTAACGTTAGGTCAGGGTCTAACAGGAACCCTCTAACGTTAGGTCAGGGTCTACAGGGAACCCTCTGACGTTAGGTCAGGGTTTACCAGGAACCCTCTGACGTTAGGTCAGGGTCTACTAGGAACCCTCTAACGTCTGGTCAGGGTCTATCAGGAACCCTATGACGTTAGGTCAGGCTCTACCAGGAACCCTCTGACGTTAGGTCAGGGTCTACAGGGAACCCTCTGACGTTAGGTCAGGGTTTACCAGGAACCCTCTGACGTTAGGTCAGGGTCTACAGGGAACCCTCTGACGTTAGGTCAGGGTCTACAGGGAACCCTCTGACGTTAGGTCAGGGTCTACTAGGAACCCTCTAACGTCTGGTCAAGGTCTACTAGGAACCCTCTAACGTCTGGTCAGGGTCTACCAGGAACCCTCTGAAGTTAGGTCAGGCTCTAACAGGAACCCTCTGAAGTTAGGTCAGGGTCTACCAGGAACCCTCTAACGTTAGGTCAGGGTCTACCAGGAACCCTCTAACGTTAGGTCAGGCTCTACCAGGAACCCTCTGATGTTAGGTCAGGCTCTACCAGGAACCCTCTGAAGTTAGGTCAGGCTCTACCAGGAACCCTCTAACGTTAGGTCAGGGTCTACCAGGAACCCTCTAACGTTAGGTCAGGGTCTACCAGGAACCCTCTGAAGTTAGGTCAGGCTCTAACAGGAACCCTCTAACGTTAGGTCAGGGTCTAACAGGAACCCTCTAACGTTAGGTCAGGCTCTACCAGGAACCCTCTGACGTTAGGTCATGGTCTACCAGGAACCCTCTGACGTTAGGTCAGGCTCTACCAGGAACCCTCTGACGTTAGGTCAGGCTCTAACAGGAACCCTCTGAAGTTAGGTCAGGGTCTACCAGGAACCCTCTAACGTTAGGTCAGGGTCTACCAGGAACCCTCTAACGTTAGGTCAGGGTCTACCAGGAACCCTCTAACGTTAGGTCAGGCTCTACCAGGAACCCTCTGAAGTTAGGTCAGGCTCTACCAGGAACCCTCTGACGTTAGGTCAGGGTCTACCAGGAACCCTCTAACGTTAGGTCAGGGTCTATCAGGAACCCTCTGAAGTTAGGTCAGGCTCTAACAGGAACCCTCTGAAGTTAGGTCAGGGTCTACCAGGAACCCTCTAACGTTAGGTCAGGGTCTACCAGGAACCCTCTAACGTTAGGTCAGGCTCTACCAGGAACCCTCTGATGTTAGGTCAGGCTCTACCAGGAACCCTCTGAAGTTAGGTCAGGCTCTACCAGGAACCCTCTAACGTTAGGTCAGGGTCTACCAGGAACCCTCTAACGTTAGGTCAGGGTCTACCAGGAACCCTCTGAAGTTAGGTCAGGCTCTAACAGGAACCCTCTAACGTTAGGTCAGGGTCTAACAGGAACCCTCTAACGTTAGGTCAGGCTCTACCAGGAACCCTCTGACGTTAGGTCATGGTCTACCAGGAACCCTCTGACGTTAGGTCAGGCTCTACCAGGAACCCTCTGACGTTAGGTCAGGCTCTAACAGGAACCCTCTGAAGTTAGGTCAGGGTCTACCAGGAACCCTCTAACGTTAGGTCAGGGTCTACCAGGAACCCTCTAACGTTAGGTCAGGGTCTACCAGGAACCCTCTAACGTTAGGTCAGGCTCTACCAGGAACCCTCTGAAGTTAGGTCAGGCTCTACCAGGAACCCTCTGACGTTAGGTCAGGGTCTACCAGGAACCCTCTAACGTTAGGTCAGGGTCTATCAGGAACCCTCTGAAGTTAGGTCAGGCTCTAACAGGAACCCTCTAACGTTAGGTCAGGGTCTACCAGGAACCCTCTGAAGTTAGGTCAGGCTCTAACAGGAACCCTCTAACGTTAGGTCAGGGTCTAACAGGAACCCTCTAACGTTAGGTCAGGGTCTACAGGGAACCCTCTGACGTTAGGTCAGGGTTTACCAGGAACCCTCTGACGTTAGGTCAGGGTCTACTAGGAACCCTCTAACGTCTGGTCAGGGTCTATCAGGAACCCTATGACGTTAGGTCAGGCTCTACCAGGAACCCTCTGACGTTAGGTCAGGGTCTACAGGGAACCCTCTGACGTTAGGTCAGGGTTTACCAGGAACCCTCTGACGTTAGGTCAGGGTCTACAGGGAACCCTCTGACGTTAGGTCAGGGTCTACAGGGAACCCTCTGACGTTAGGTCAGGGTCTACTAGGAACCCTCTAACGTCTGGTCAGGGTCTACCAGGAACCCTCTGACGTTAGGTCAGGATCTACCAGGAACCCTCTGAAGTTAGGTCAGGGTCTACCAGGAACCCTCTAACGTTAGGTCAGGGTCTACCAGGAACCCTCTAACGTTAGGTCAGGCTCTAACAGGAACCCTCTGACGTTAGGTCAGGGTCTACAGGGAACCCTCTGACGTTAGGTCAGGGTTTACCAGGAACCCTCTGACGTTAGGTCAGGGTCTACAGGGAACCCTCTGACGTTAGGTCAGGGTCTACAGGGAACCCTCTGACGTTAGGTCAGGGTCTACTAGGAACCCTCTAACGTCTGGTCAAGGTCTACTAGGAACCCTCTAACGTCTGGTCAGGGTCTACCAGGAACCCTCTGAAGTTAGGTCAGGCTCTAACAGGAACCCTCTGAAGTTAGGTCAGGGTCTACCAGGAACCCTCTAACGTTAGGTCAGGGTCTACCAGGAACCCTCTAACGTTAGGTCAGGCTCTACCAGGAACCCTCTGATGTTAGGTCAGGCTCTACCAGGAACCCTCTGAAGTTAGGTCAGGCTCTACCAGGAACCCTCTAACGTTAGGTCAGGGTCTACCAGGAACCCTCTAACGTTAGGTCAGGGTCTACCAGGAACCCTCTGAAGTTAGGTCAGGCTCTAACAGGAACCCTCTAACGTTAGGTCAGGGTCTAACAGGAACCCTCTAACGTTAGGTCAGGCTCTACCAGGAACCCTCTGACGTTAGGTCATGGTCTACCAGGAACCCTCTGACGTTAGGTCAGGCTCTACCAGGAACCCTCTGACGTTAGGTCAGGCTCTAACAGGAACCCTCTGAAGTTAGGTCAGGGTCTACCAGGAACCCTCTAACGTTAGGTCAGGGTCTACCAGGAACCCTCTAACGTTAGGTCAGGCTCTACCAGGAACCCTCTGATGTTAGGTCAGGCTCTACCAGGAACCCTCTGAAGTTAGGTCAGGCTCTACCAGGAACCCTCTAACGTTAGGTCAGGGTCTACCAGGAACCCTCTAACGTTAGATCAGGGTCTACCAGGAACCGTCTGAAGTTAGGTCAGGCTCTAACAGGAACCCTCTAACGTTAGGTCAGGGTCTAACAGGAACCCTCTAACGTTAGGTCAGGCTCTACCAGGAACCCTCTGACGTTAGGTCATGGTCTACCAGGAACCCTCTGACGTTAGGTCAGGCTCTACCAGGAACCCTCTGACGTTAGGTCAGGCTCTATCAGGAACCCTCTGAAGTTAGGTCAGGGTCTACCAGGAACCCTCTAACGTTAGGTCAGGGTCTACCAGGAACCCTCTAACGTTAGGTCAGGCTCTACCAGGAACCCTCTGATGTTAGGTCAGGCTCTACCAGGAACCCTCTAACGTTAGGTCAGGGTCTACCAGGAACCCTCTAACGTTAGGTCAGGGTCTACCAGGAACCCTCTGAAGTTAGGTCAGGCTCTAACAGGAACCCTCTGAAGTTAGGTCAGGGTCTACCAGGAACCCTCTAACGTTAGGTCAGGGTCTACCAGGAACCCTCTAACGTTAGGTCAGGCTCTACCAGGAACCCTCTGATGTTAGGTCAGGCTCTACCAGGAACCCTCTGAAGTTAGGTCAGGCTCTACCAGGAACCCTCTAACGTTAGGTCAGGGTCTACCAGGAACCCTCTAACGTTAGGTCAGGGTCTACCAGGAACCCTCTGAAGTTAGGTCAGGCTCTAACAGGAACCCTCTAACGTTAGGTCAGGGTCTAACAGGAACCCTCTAACGTTAGGTCAGGGTCTACCAGGAACCCTCTAACGTTAGGTCAGGGTCTACCAGGAACCCTCTAACGTTAGATCAGGGTCTACCAGGAACCGTCTGAAGTTAGGTCAGGCTCTAACAGGAACCCTCTAACGTTAGGTCAGGGTCTAACAGGAACCCTCTAACGTTAGGTCAGGCTCTACCAGGAACCCTCTGACGTTAGGTCATGGTCTACCAGGAACCCTCTGACGTTAGGTCAGGCTCTACCAGGAACCCTCTGACGTTAGGTCAGGCTCTATCAGGAACCCTCTGAAGTTAGGTCAGGGTCTACCAGGAACCCTCTAACGTTAGGTCAGGGTCTACCAGGAACCCTCTAACGTTAGGTCAGGCTCTACCAGGAACCCTCTGATGTTAGGTCAGGCTCTACCAGGAACCCTCTAACGTTAGGTCAGGGTCTACCAGGAACCCTCTAACGTTAGGTCAGGGTCTACCAGGAACCCTCTGAAGTTAGGTCAGGCTCTAACAGGAACCCTCTGAAGTTAGGTCAGGGTCTACCAGGAACCCTCTAACGTTAGGTCAGGGTCTACCAGGAACCCTCTAACGTTAGGTCAGGCTCTACCAGGAACCCTCTGATGTTAGGTCAGGCTCTACCAGGAACCCTCTGAAGTTAGGTCAGGCTCTACCAGGAACCCTCTAACGTTAGGTCAGGGTCTACCAGGAACCCTCTAACGTTAGGTCAGGGTCTACCAGGAACCCTCTGAAGTTAGGTCAGGCTCTAACAGGAACCCTCTAACGTTAGGTCAGGGTCTAACAGGAACCCTCTAACGTTAGGTCAGGGTCTACCAGGAACCCTCTGAAGTTAGGTCAGGCTCTACCAGGAACCCTCTAACATTAGGTCAGGGTCTACCAGGAACCCTCTAACGTTAGGTCAGGGTCTATCAGGAACCCTCTGACATTAGGTCAGGGTCTACCAGGAACCCTCTAACATTAGGTCAGGCTCTACCAGGAACCCTCTAACATTAGGTCAGGGTCTACCAGGAACCCTCTAACGTTAGGTCAGGGTCTACCAGGAACCCTCTAACGTTAGGTCAGGGTCTATCAGGAACCCTATGACGTTAGGTCAGGCTCTACCAGGAACCCTCTGAAGTTAGGTCAGGCTCTACCAGGAACCCTCTAACGTTAGGTCAGGGTCTACCAGGAACCCTCTGACGTTAGGTCAGGATCTACCAGGAACCCTCTGAAGTTAGGTCAGGGTCTACCAGGAACCCTCTAACGTTAGGTCAGGGTCTACCAGGAACCCTCTGACGTTAGGTCAGGGTCTACTAGGAACCCTCTAACGTCTGGTCAGGGTCTATCAGGAACCCTATGACGTTAGGTCAGGCTCTACCAGGAACCCTCTGACGTTAGGTCAGGGTCTACAGGGAACCCTCTGACGTTAGGTCAGGGTTTACCAGGAACCCTCTGACGTTAGGTCAGGGTCTACAGGGAACCCTCTGACGTTAGGTCAGGGTCTACAGGGAACCCTCTGACGTTAGGTCAGGGTCTACTAGGAACCCTCTAACGTCTGGTCAAGGTCTACTAGGAACCCTCTAACGTCTGGTCAGGGTCTACCAGGAACCCTCTGAAGTTAGGTCAGGCTCTAACAGGAACCCTCTGAAGTTAGGTCAGGGTCTACCAGGAACCCTCTAACGTTAGGTCAGGGTCTACCAGGAACCCTCTAACGTTAGGTCAGGCTCTACCAGGAACCCTCTGATGTTAGGTCAGGCTCTACCAGGAACCCTCTGAAGTTAGGTCAGGCTCTACCAGGAACCCTCTAACGTTAGGTCAGGGTCTACCAGGAACCCTCTAACGTTAGGTCAGGGTCTACCAGGAACCCTCTGAAGTTAGGTCAGGCTCTAACAGGAACCCTCTAACGTTAGGTCAGGGTCTAACAGGAACCCTCTAACGTTAGGTCAGGCTCTACCAGGAACCCTCTGACGTTAGGTCATGGTCTACCAGGAACCCTCTGACGTTAGGTCAGGCTCTACCAGGAACCCTCTGACGTTAGGTCAGGCTCTAACAGGAACCCTCTGAAGTTAGGTCAGGGTCTACCAGGAACCCTCTAACGTTAGGTCAGGGTCTACCAGGAACCCTCTAACGTTAGGTCAGGCTCTACCAGGAACCCTCTGATGTTAGGTCAGGCTCTACCAGGAACCCTCTGAAGTTAGGTCAGGCTCTACCAGGAACCCTCTAACGTTAGGTCAGGGTCTACCAGGAACCCTCTAACGTTAGATCAGGGTCTACCAGGAACCGTCTGAAGTTAGGTCAGGCTCTAACAGGAACCCTCTAACGTTAGGTCAGGGTCTAACAGGAACCCTCTAACGTTAGGTCAGGCTCTACCAGGAACCCTCTGACGTTAGGTCATGGTCTACCAGGAACCCTCTGACGTTAGGTCAGGCTCTACCAGGAACCCTCTGACGTTAGGTCAGGCTCTATCAGGAACCCTCTGAAGTTAGGTCAGGGTCTACCAGGAACCCTCTAACGTTAGGTCAGGGTCTACCAGGAACCCTCTAACGTTAGGTCAGGCTCTACCAGGAACCCTCTGATGTTAGGTCAGGCTCTACCAGGAACCCTCTAACGTTAGGTCAGGGTCTACCAGGAACCCTCTAACGTTAGGTCAGGGTCTACCAGGAACCCTCTGAAGTTAGGTCAGGCTCTAACAGGAACCCTCTGAAGTTAGGTCAGGGTCTACCAGGAACCCTCTAACGTTAGGTCAGGGTCTACCAGGAACCCTCTAACGTTAGGTCAGGCTCTACCAGGAACCCTCTGATGTTAGGTCAGGCTCTACCAGGAACCCTCTGAAGTTAGGTCAGGCTCTACCAGGAACCCTCTAACGTTAGGTCAGGGTCTACCAGGAACCCTCTAACGTTAGGTCAGGGTCTACCAGGAACCCTCTGAAGTTAGGTCAGGCTCTAACAGGAACCCTCTAACGTTAGGTCAGGGTCTAACAGGAACCCTCTAACGTTAGGTCAGGGTCTACCAGGAACCCTCTGAAGTTAGGTCAGGCTCTACCAGGAACCCTCTAACATTAGGTCAGGGTCTACCAGGAACCCTCTAACGTTAGGTCAGGGTCTATCAGGAACCCTCTGACATTAGGTCAGGGTCTACCAGGAACCCTCTAACATTAGGTCAGGCTCTACCAGGAACCCTCTAACATTAGGTCAGGGTCTACCAGGAACCCTCTAACGTTAGGTCAGGCTCTACCAGGAACCCTCTAACGTTAGGTCAGGGTCTACCAGGAACCCTCTAACGTTAGGTCAGGGTCTATCAGGAACCCTATGACGTTAGGTCAGGCTCTACCAGGAACCCTCTGAAGTTAGGTCAGGCTCTACCAGGAACCCTCTAACGTTAGGTCAGGGTCTACCAGGAACCCTCTGACGTTAGGTCAGGATCTACCAGGAACCCTCTGAAGTTAGGTCAGGGTCTACCAGGAACCCTCTAACGTTAGGTCAGGGTCTACCAGGAACCCTCTAACGTTAGGTCAGGCTCTACCAGGAACCCTCTGATGTTAGGTCAGGCTCTACCAGGAACCCTCTGATGTTAGGTCAGGCTCTACCAGGAACCCTATGACGTTAGGTCAGGCTCTATCAGGAACCCTCTGAAGTTAGGTCAGGGTCTACCAGGAACCCTCTAACGTTAGGTCAGGGTCTACCAGGAACCCTCTAACGTTAGGTCAGGGTCTACCAGGAACCCTCTAACGTTAGGTCAGGCTCTACCAGGAACCCTCTGAAGTTAGGTCAGGCTCTACCAGGAACCCTCTGACGTTAGGTCAGGGTCTACCAGGAACCCTCTAACGTTAGGTCAGGGTCTACCAGGAACCCTCTAACATTAGGTCAGGCTCTACCAGGAACCCTCTAACATTAGGTCAGGGTCTACCAGGAACCCTCTAACATTAGGTCAGGCTCTAACAGGAACCCTCTGACGTTAGGTCAGGGTCTACCAGGAACCCTCTAACGTTAGGTCAGGGTCTACCAGGAACCCTCTGACGTTAGGTCAGGCTCTACCAGGAACCCTCTAACGTTAGGTCAGGGTCTACCAGGAACCCTCTGACGTTAGGTCAGGCTCTACCAGGAACCCTCTAACATTAGGTCAGGGTCTACCAGGAACCCTCTGACGTTAGGTCAGGCTCTACCAGGAACCCTCTGACGTTAGGTCAGGCTCTACCAGGAACCCTCTGACGTTAGGTCAGGCTCTATCAGGAACCCTCTGAAGTTAGGTCAGGGTCTACCAGGAACCCTCTAACGTTAGGTCAGGGTCTACCAGGAACCCTCTAACGTTAGGTCAGGCTCTATCAGGAACCCTCTGAAGTTAGGTCAGGGTCTACCAGGAACCCTCTAACGTTAGGTCAGGGTCTACCAGGAACCCTCTAACGTTAGGTCAGGCTCTACCAGGAACCCTCTGATGTTAGGTCAGGCTCTACCAGTAACCCTCTAACGTTAGGTCAGGGTCTACCAGGAACCCTCTGACGTTAGGTCAGGCTCTACCAGGAACCCTCTAACATTAGGTCAGGGTCTACCAGGAACCCTCTGACGTTAGGTCAGGCTCTACCAGGAACCCTCTGACGTTAGGTCAGGCTCTATCAGGAACCCTCTGAAGTTAGGTCAGGGTCTACCAGGAACCCTCTAACGTTAGGTCAGGGTCTACCAGGAACCCTCTAACGTTAGGTCAGGCTCTATCAGGAACCCTCTGAAGTTAGGTCAGGGTCTACCAGGAACCCTCTAACGTTAGGTCAGGGTCTATCAGGAACCCTATGACGTTAGGTCAGGCTCTACCAGGAACCCTCTGAAGTTAGGTCAGGCTCTACCAGGAACCCTCTAACGTTAGGTCAGGGTCTACCAGGAACCCTCTGACGTTAGGTCAGGATCTACCAGGAACCCTCTGACGTTAGGTCAGGCTCTACCAGGAACCCTCTGACGTTAGGTCAGGCTCTACCAGGAACCCTCTAACGTTAGGGCATGGTCTACCAGGAACCCTCTGACGTTAGGTCAGGCTCTACCAGGAACCCTCTGATGTTAGGTCAGGCTCTACCAGGAACCCTCTGACGTTAGGTCATGGTCTACCAGGAACCCTCTGACGTTAGGTCAGGCTCTACCAGGAACCCTCTGACGTTAGGTCAGGCTCTATCAGGAACCCTCTGAAGTTAGGTCAGGGTCTACCAGGAACCCTCTAACGTTAGGTCAGGGTCTACCAGGAACCCTCTAACGTTAGGTCAGGCTCTACCAGGAACCCTCTGATGTTAGGTCAGGCTCTACCAGTAACCCTCTAACGTTAGGTCAGGGTCTACCAGGAACCCTCTAACGTTAGGTCAGGGTCTACCAGGAACCCTCTGAAGTTAGGTCAGGCTCTAACAGGAACCCTCTGAAGTTAGGTCAGGGTCTACCAGGAACCCTCTAACGTTAGGTCAGGGTCTACCAGGAACCCTCTAACGTTAGGTCAGGCTCTACCAGGAACCCTCTGATGTTAGGTCAGGCTCTACCAGGAACCCTCTGAAGTTAGGTCAGGCTCTACCAGGAACCCTCTAACGTTAGGTCAGGGTCTACCAGGAACCCTCTAACGTTAGGTCAGGGTCTACCAGGAACCCTCTGAAGTTAGGTCAGGCTCTAACAGGAACCCTCTAACGTTAGGTCAGGGTCTAACAGGAACCCTCTAACGTTAGGTCAGGCTCTACCAGGAACCCTCTGACGTTAGGTCATGGTCTACCAGGAACCCTCTGACGTTAGGTCAGGCTCTACCAGGAACCCTCTGACGTTAGGTCAGGCTCTATCAGGAACCCTCTGAAGTTAGGTCAGGGTCTACCAGGAACCCTCTAACGTTAGGTCAGGGTCTACCAGGAACCCTCTAACGTTAGGTCAGGCTCTACCAGGAACCCTCTGATGTTAGGTCAGGCTCTACCAGGAACCCTCTAACGTTAGGTCAGGGTCTACCAGGAACCCTCTAACGTTAGGTCAGGGTCTACCAGGAACCCTCTGAAGTTAGGTCAGGCTCTAACAGGAACCCTCTGAAGTTAGGTCAGGGTCTACCAGGAACCCTCTAACGTTAGGTCAGGGTCTACCAGGAACCCTCTAACGTTAGGTCAGGCTCTACCAGGAACCCTCTGATGTTAGGTCAGGCTCTACCAGGAACCCTCTGAAGTTAGGTCAGGCTCTACCAGGAACCCTCTAACGTTAGGTCAGGGTCTACCAGGAACCCTCTAACGTTAGGTCAGGCTCTACCAGGAACCCTCTGACGTTAGGTCAGGGTCTACCAGGAACCCTCTAACGTTAGGTCAGGGTCTATCAGGAACCCTATGACGTTAGGTCAGGCTCTACCAGGAACCCTCTGAAGTTAGGTCAGGCTCTACCAGGAACCCTCTAACGTTAGGTCAGGGTCTACCAGGAACCCTCTGACGTTAGGTCAGGATCTACCAGGAACCCTCTGAAGTTAGGTCAGGGTCTACCAGGAACCCTCTAACGTTAGGTCAGGGTCTACCAGGAACCCTCTAACGTTAGGTCAGGCTCTACCAGGAACCCTCTGATGTTAGGTCAGGCTCTACCAGGAACCCTCTGATGTTAGGTCAGGCTCTACCAGGAACCCTATGACGTTAGGTCAGGCTCTATCAGGAACCCTCTGAAGTTAGGTCAGGGTCTACCAGGAACCCTCTAACGTTAGGTCAGGGTCTACCAGGAACCCTCTAACGTTAGGTCAGGGTCTACCAGGAACCCTCTAACGTTAGGTCAGGGTCTACCAGGAACCCTCTAACGTTAGGTCAGGCTCTACCAGGAACCCTCTGAAGTTAGGTCAGGCTCTACCAGGAACCCTCTGACGTTAGGTCAGGGTCTACCAGGAACCCTCTAACGTTAGGTCAGGGTCTACCAGGAACCCTCTAACATTAGGTCAGGCTCTACCAGGAACCCTCTAACATTAGGTCAGGGTCTACCAGGAACCCTCTAACATTAGGTCAGGCTCTAACAGGAACCCTCTAACGTTAGGTCAGGGTCTACCAGGAACCCTCTAACGTTAGGTCAGGGTCTACCAGGAACCCTCTGACGTTAGGTCAGGCTCTACCAGGAACCCTCTAACGTTAGGTCAGGGTCTACCAGGAACCCTCTAACATTAGGTCAGGGTCTACCAGGAACCCTCTGACGTTAGGTCAGGCTCTACCAGGAACCCTCTGACGTTAGGTCAGGCTCTACCAGGAACCCTCTGACGTTAGGTCAGGCTCTATCAGGAACCCTCTGAAGTTAGGTCAGGGTCTACCAGGAACCCTCTAACGTTAGGTCAGGGTCTACCAGGAACCCTCTAACGTTAGGTCAGGCTCTATCAGGAACCCTCTGAAGTTAGGTCAGGGTCTACCAGGAACCCTCTAACGTTAGGTCAGGGTCTATCAGGAACCCTATGACGTTAGGTCAGGCTCTACCAGGAACCCTCTGAAGTTAGGTCAGGCTCTACCAGGAACCCTCTAACGTTAGGTCAGGGTCTACCAGGAACCCTCTGACGTTAGGTCAGGATCTACCAGGAACCCTCTGACGTTAGGTCAGGCTCTACCAGGAACCCTCTAACGTTAGGTCAGGGTCTACCAGGAACCCTCTGACGTTAGGTCAGGATCTACCAGGAACCCTCTGAAGTTAGGTCAGGGTCTACCAGGAACCCTCTAACGTTAGGTCAGGGTCTACCAGGAACCCTCTAACGTTAGGTCAGGCTCTAACAGGAACCCTCTGATGTTAGGTCAGGCTCTACCAGGAACCCTCTGATGTTAGGTCAGGCTCTACCAGGAACCCTATGACGTTAGGTCAGGCTCTATCAGGAACCCTCTGAAGTTAGGTCAGGGTCTACCAGGAACCCTCTAACGTTAGGTCAGGGTCTACCAGGAACCCTCTAACGTTAGGTCAGGGTCTACCAGGAACCCTCTAACGTTAGGTCAGGCTCTACCAGGAACCCTCTGAAGTTAGGTCAGGCTCTACCAGGAACCCTCTGACGTTAGGTCAGGGTCTACCAGGAACCCTCTAACGTTAGGTCAGGGTCTACCAGGAACCCTCTGAAGTTAGGTCAGGCTCTAACAGGAACCCTCTAACGTTAGGTCAGGGTCTAACAGGAACCCTCTAACGTTAGGTCAGGGTCTACAGGGAACCCTCTGACGTTAGGTCAGGGTTTACCAGGAACCCTCTGACGTTAGGTCAGGGTCTACTAGGAACCCTCTAACGTCTGGTCAGGGTCTATCAGGAACCCTATGACGTTAGGTCAGGCTCTACCAGGAACCCTCTGACGTTAGGTCAGGGTCTACAGGGAACCCTCTGACGTTAGGTCAGGGTTTACCAGGAACCCTCTGACGTTAGGTCAGGGTCTACAGGGAACCCTCTGACGTTAGGTCAGGGTCTACAGGGAACCCTCTGACGTTAGGTCAGGGTCTACTAGGAACCCTCTAACGTCTGGTCAAGGTCTACTAGGAACCCTCTAACGTCTGGTCAGGGTCTACCAGGAACCCTCTGAAGTTAGGTCAGGCTCTAACAGGAACCCTCTGAAGTTAGGTCAGGGTCTACCAGGAACCCTCTAACGTTAGGTCAGGGTCTACCAGGAACCCTCTAACGTTAGGTCAGGCTCTACCAGGAACCCTCTGATGTTAGGTCAGGCTCTACCAGGAACCCTCTGAAGTTAGGTCAGGCTCTACCAGGAACCCTCTAACGTTAGGTCAGGGTCTACCAGGAACCCTCTAACGTTAGGTCAGGGTCTACCAGGAACCCTCTGAAGTTAGGTCAGGCTCTAACAGGAACCCTCTAACGTTAGGTCAGGGTCTAACAGGAACCCTCTAACGTTAGGTCAGGCTCTACCAGGAACCCTCTGACGTTAGGTCATGGTCTACCAGGAACCCTCTGACGTTAGGTCAGGCTCTACCAGGAACCCTCTGACGTTAGGTCAGGCTCTATCAGGAACCCTCTGAAGTTAGGTCAGGGTCTACCAGGAACCCTCTAACGTTAGGTCAGGGTCTATCAGGAACCCTATGACGTTAGGTCAGGCTCTACCAGGAACCCTCTGAAGTTAGGTCAGGCTCTACCAGGAACCCTCTAACGTTAGGTCAGGGTCTACCAGGAACCCTCTGACGTTAGGTCAGGATCTACCAGGAACCCTCTGACGTTAGGTCAGGCTCTACCAGGAACCCTCTGAAGTTAGGTCAGGCTCTACCAGGAACCCTCTAACGTTAGGTCAGGGTCTACCAGGAACCCTCTGACGTTAGGTCAGGATCTACCAGGAACCCTCTGACGTTAGGTCAGGCTCTACCAGGAACCCTCTGACGTTAGGTCAGGCTCTACCAGGAACCCTCTAACGTTAGGTCATGGTCTACCAGGAACCCTCTGACGTTAGGTCAGGCTCTACCAGGAACCCTCTGACGTTAGGTCAGGCTCTACCAGGAACCCTCTGACGTTAGGTCATGGTCTACCAGGAACCCTCTGACGTTAGGTCAGGCTCTACCAGGAACCCTCTGACGTTAGGTCAGGCTCTATCAGGAACCCTCTGAAGTTAGGCCAGGCTCTACCAGGAACCCTCTAACGTTAGGTCAGGGTCTACCAGGAACCCTCTGAAGTTAGGTCAGGCTCTAACAGGAACCCTCTAACGTTAGGTCAGGGTCTAACAGGAACCCTCTAACGTTAGGTCAGGGTCTACCAGGAACCCTCTGAAGTTAGGTCAGGCTCTACCAGGAACCCTCTAACATTAGGTCAGGGTCTACCAGGAACCCTCTAACGTTAGGTCAGGGTCTATCAGGAACCCTCTGACATTAGGTCAGGGTCTACCAGGAACCCTCTAACATTAGGTCAGGCTCTACCAGGAACCCTCTAACGTTAGGTCAGGGTCTACCAGGAACCCTCTAACATTAGGTCAGGCTCTAACAGGAACCCTCTGACGTTAGGTCAGGGTCTACCAGGAACCCTCTAACGTTAGGTCAGGGTCTACCAGGAACCCTCTGACGTTAGGTCAGGCTCTACCAGGAACCCTCTAACGTTAGGTCAGGGTCTACCAGGAACCCTCTGACGTTAGGTCAGGCTCTACCAGGAACCCTCTAACATTAGGTCAGGGTCTACCAGGAACCCTCTGACGTTAGGTCAGGCTCTACCAGGAACCCTCTGACGTTAGGTCAGGCTCTACCAGGAACCCTCTGACGTTAGGTCAGGCTCTATCAGGAACCCTCTGAAGTTAGGTCAGGGTCTACCAGGAACCCTCTAACGTTAGGTCAGGCTCTATCAGGAACCCTCTGAAGTTAGGTCAGGGTCTACCAGGAACCCTCTAACGTTAGGTCAGGGTCTATCAGGAACCCTATGACGTTAGGTCAGGCTCTACCAGGAACCCTCTGAAGTTAGGTCAGGCTCTACCAGGAACCCTCTGACGTTAGGTCAGGGTCTACCAGGAACCCTCTGACGTTAGGTCAGGATCTACCAGGAACCCTCTGACGTTAGGTCAGGCTCTACCAGGAACCCTCTGACGTTAGGTCAGGCTCTACCAGGAACCCTCTAACGTTAGGTCATGGTCTACCAGGAACCCTCTGACGTTAGGTCAGGCTCTACCAGGAACCCTCTGACGTTAGGTCAGGCTCTACCAGGAACCCTCTGACGTTAGGTCAGGCTCTACCAGGAACCCTCTAACGTTAGGTCATGGTCTACCAGGAACCCTCTGACGTTAGGTCAGGCTCTACCAGGAACCCTCTGACGTTAGGTCAGGCTCTACCAGGAACCCTCTGACGTTAGGTCAGGCTCTACCAGGAACCCTCTAACATTAGGTCAGGGTCTACCAGGAACCCTCTAACGTTAGGTCAGGGTCTATCAGGAACCCTCTGACATTAGGTCAGGGTCTACCAGGAACCGTCTAACATTAGGTCAGGCTCTACCAGGAACCCTCTAACATTAGGTCAGGGTCTACCAGGAACCCTCTAACGTTAGGTCAGGCTCTACCAGGAACCCTCTAACGTTAGGTCAGGGTCTACCAGGAACCCTCTGACGTTAGGTCAGGATCTACCAGGAACCCTCTGAAGTTAGGTCAGGGTCTACCAGGAACCCTCTAACGTTAGGTCAGGGTCTACCAGGAACCCTCTAACGTTAGGTCAGGCTCTACCAGGAACCCTCTGATGTTAGGTCAGGCTCTACCAGGAACCCTCTGATGTTAGGTCAGGCTCTACCAGGAACCCTATGACGTTAGGTCAGGCTCTATCAGGAACCCTCTGAAGTTAGGTCAGGGTCTACCAGGAACCCTCTAACGTTAGGTCAGGGTCTACCAGGAACCCTCTAACGTTAGGTCAGGGTCTACCAGGAACCCTCTAACGTTAGGTCAGGGTCTACCAGGAACCCTCTAACGTTAGGTCAGGCTCTACCAGGAACCCTCTGAAGTTAGGTCAGGCTCTACCAGGAACCCTCTGACGTTAGGTCAGGGTCTACCAGGAACCCTCTAACGTTAGGTCAGGGTCTACCAGGAACCCTCTAACATTAGGTCAGGCTCTACCAGGAACCCTCTAACATTAGGTCAGGGTCTACCAGGAACCCTCTAACATTAGGTCAGGCTCTAACAGGAACCCTCTAACGTTAGGTCAGGGTCTACCAGGAACCCTCTAACGTTAGGTCAGGGTCTACCAGGAACCCTCTGACGTTAGGTCAGGCTCTACCAGGAACCCTCTAACGTTAGGTCAGGGTCTACCAGGAACCCTCTAACATTAGGTCAGGGTCTACCAGGAACCCTCTGACGTTAGGTCAGGCTCTACCAGGAACCCTCTGACGTTAGGTCAGGCTCTACCAGGAACCCTCTGACGTTAGGTCAGGCTCTATCAGGAACCCTCTGAAGTTAGGTCAGGGTCTACCAGGAACCCTCTAACGTTAGGTCAGGGTCTACCAGGAACCCTCTAACGTTAGGTCAGGCTCTATCAGGAACCCTCTGAAGTTAGGTCAGGGTCTACCAGGAACCCTCTAACGTTAGGTCAGGGTCTATCAGGAACCCTATGACGTTAGGTCAGGCTCTACCAGGAACCCTCTGAAGTTAGGTCAGGCTCTACCAGGAACCCTCTAACGTTAGGTCAGGGTCTACCAGGAACCCTCTGACGTTAGGTCAGGATCTACCAGGAACCCTCTGACGTTAGGTCAGGCTCTACCAGGAACCCTCTAACGTTAGGTCAGGGTCTACCAGGAACCCTCTGACGTTAGGTCAGGATCTACCAGGAACCCTCTGAAGTTAGGTCAGGGTCTACCAGGAACCCTCTAACGTTAGGTCAGGGTCTACCAGGAACCCTCTAACGTTAGGTCAGGCTCTAACAGGAACCCTCTGATGTTAGGTCAGGCTCTACCAGGAACCCTCTGATGTTAGGTCAGGCTCTACCAGGAACCCTATGACGTTAGGTCAGGCTCTATCAGGAACCCTCTGAAGTTAGGTCAGGGTCTACCAGGAACCCTCTAACGTTAGGTCAGGGTCTACCAGGAACCCTCTAACGTTAGGTCAGGGTCTACCAGGAACCCTCTAACGTTAGGTCAGGCTCTACCAGGAACCCTCTGAAGTTAGGTCAGGCTCTACCAGGAACCCTCTGACGTTAGGTCAGGGTCTACCAGGAACCCTCTAACGTTAGGTCAGGGTCTACCAGGAACCCTCTGAAGTTAGGTCAGGCTCTAACAGGAACCCTCTAACGTTAGGTCAGGGTCTAACAGGAACCCTCTAACGTTAGGTCAGGGTCTACAGGGAACCCTCTGACGTTAGGTCAGGGTTTACCAGGAACCCTCTGACGTTAGGTCAGGGTCTACTAGGAACCCTCTAACGTCTGGTCAGGGTCTATCAGGAACCCTATGACGTTAGGTCAGGCTCTACCAGGAACCCTCTGACGTTAGGTCAGGGTCTACAGGGAACCCTCTGACGTTAGGTCAGGGTTTACCAGGAACCCTCTGACGTTAGGTCAGGGTCTACAGGGAACCCTCTGACGTTAGGTCAGGGTCTACAGGGAACCCTCTGACGTTAGGTCAGGGTCTACTAGGAACCCTCTAACGTCTGGTCAAGGTCTACTAGGAACCCTCTAACGTCTGGTCAGGGTCTACCAGGAACCCTCTGAAGTTAGGTCAGGCTCTAACAGGAACCCTCTGAAGTTAGGTCAGGGTCTACCAGGAACCCTCTAACGTTAGGTCAGGGTCTACCAGGAACCCTCTAACGTTAGGTCAGGCTCTACCAGGAACCCTCTGATGTTAGGTCAGGCTCTACCAGGAACCCTCTGAAGTTAGGTCAGGCTCTACCAGGAACCCTCTAACGTTAGGTCAGGGTCTACCAGGAACCCTCTAACGTTAGGTCAGGGTCTACCAGGAACCCTCTGAAGTTAGGTCAGGCTCTAACAGGAACCCTCTAACGTTAGGTCAGGGTCTAACAGGAACCCTCTAACGTTAGGTCAGGCTCTACCAGGAACCCTCTGACGTTAGGTCATGGTCTACCAGGAACCCTCTGACGTTAGGTCAGGCTCTACCAGGAACCCTCTGACGTTAGGTCAGGCTCTATCAGGAACCCTCTGAAGTTAGGTCAGGGTCTACCAGGAACCCTCTAACGTTAGGTCAGGGTCTATCAGGAACCCTATGACGTTAGGTCAGGCTCTACCAGGAACCCTCTGAAGTTAGGTCAGGCTCTACCAGGAACCCTCTAACGTTAGGTCAGGGTCTACCAGGAACCCTCTGACGTTAGGTCAGGATCTACCAGGAACCCTCTGACGTTAGGTCAGGCTCTACCAGGAACCCTCTGAAGTTAGGTCAGGCTCTACCAGGAACCCTCTAACGTTAGGTCAGGGTCTACCAGGAACCCTCTGACGTTAGGTCAGGATCTACCAGGAACCCTCTGACGTTAGGTCAGGCTCTACCAGGAACCCTCTGACGTTAGGTCAGGCTCTACCAGGAACCCTCTAACGTTAGGTCATGGTCTACCAGGAACCCTCTGACGTTAGGTCAGGCTCTACCAGGAACCCTCTGACGTTAGGTCAGGCTCTACCAGGAACCCTCTGACGTTAGGTCATGGTCTACCAGGAACCCTCTGACGTTAGGTCAGGCTCTACCAGGAACCCTCTGACGTTAGGTCAGGCTCTATCAGGAACCCTCTGAAGTTAGGCCAGGCTCTACCAGGAACCCTCTAACGTTAGGTCAGGGTCTACCAGGAACCCTCTGAAGTTAGGTCAGGCTCTAACAGGAACCCTCTAACGTTAGGTCAGGGTCTAACAGGAACCCTCTAACGTTAGGTCAGGGTCTACCAGGAACCCTCTGAAGTTAGGTCAGGCTCTACCAGGAACCCTCTAACATTAGGTCAGGGTCTACCAGGAACCCTCTAACGTTAGGTCAGGGTCTATCAGGAACCCTCTGACATTAGGTCAGGGTCTACCAGGAACCCTCTAACATTAGGTCAGGCTCTACCAGGAACCCTCTAACGTTAGGTCAGGGTCTACCAGGAACCCTCTAACATTAGGTCAGGCTCTAACAGGAACCCTCTAACGTTAGGTCAGGGTCTACCAGGAACCCTCTAACGTTAGGTCAGGGTCTACCAGGAACCCTCTGACGTTAGGTCAGGCTCTACCAGGAACCCTCTAACGTTAGGTCAGGGTCTACCAGGAACCCTCTGACGTTAGGTCAGGCTCTACCAGGAACCCTCTAACATTAGGTCAGGGTCTACCAGGAACCCTCTGACGTTAGGTCAGGCTCTACCAGGAACCCTCTGACGTTAGGTCAGGCTCTACCAGGAACCCTCTGACGTTAGGTCAGGCTCTATCAGGAACCCTCTGAAGTTAGGTCAGGGTCTACCAGGAACCCTCTAACGTTAGGTCAGGCTCTATCAGGAACCCTCTGAAGTTAGGTCAGGGTCTACCAGGAACCCTCTAACGTTAGGTCAAGGTCTATCAGGAACCCTATGACGTTAGGTCAGGCTCTACCAGGAACCCTCTGAAGTTAGGTCAGGCTCTACCAGGAACCCTCTGACGTTAGGTCAGGGTCTACCAGGAACCCTCTGACGTTAGGTCAGGATCTACCAGGAACCCTCTGACGTTAGGTCAGGCTCTACCAGGAACCCTCTGACGTTAGGTCAGGCTCTACCAGGAACCCTCTAACGTTAGGTCATGGTCTACCAGGAACCCTCTGACGTTAGGTCAGGCTCTACCAGGAACCCTCTGACGTTAGGTCAGGCTCTACCAGGAACCCTCTGACGTTAGGTCAGGCTCTACCAGGAACCCTCTAACGTTAGGTCATGGTCTACCAGGAACCCTCTGACGTTAGGTCAGGCTCTACCAGGAACCCTCTGACGTTAGGTCAGGCTCTACCAGGAACCCTCTGACGTTAGGTCAGGCTCTACCAGGAACCCTCTAACATTAGGTCAGGGTCTACCAGGAACCCTCTAACGTTAGGTCAGGGTCTATCAGGAACCCTCTGACATTAGGTCAGGGTCTACCAGGAACCGTCTAACATTAGGTCAGGCTCTACCAGGAACCCTCTAACATTAGGTCAGGGTCTACCAGGAACCCTCTAACGTTAGGTCAGGCTCTACCAGGAACCCTCTAACGTTAGGTCAGGGTCTACCAGGAACCCTCTGACGTTAGGTCAGGATCTACCAGGAACCCTCTGAAGTTAGGTCAGGCTCTAACAGGAACCCTCTAACGTTAGGTCAGGGTCTAACAGGAACCCTCTAACGTTAGGTCAGGGTCTACCAGGAACCCTCTGAAGTTAGGTCAGGCTCTACCAGGAACCCTCTAACATTAGGTCAGGGTCTACCAGGAACCCTCTAACGTTAGGTCAGGGTCTATCAGGAACCCTCTGACATTAGGTCAGGGTCTACCAGGAACCCTCTAACATTAGGTCAGGCTCTACCAGGAACCCTCTAACATTAGGTCAGGGTCTACCAGGAACCCTCTAACATTAGGTCAGGCTCTAACAGGAACCCTCTAACGTTAGGTCAGGGTCTACCAGGAACCCTCTAACGTTAGGTCAGGGTCTACCAGGAACCCTCTGACGTTAGGTCAGGCTCTACCAGGAACCCTCTAACGTTAGGTCAGGGTCTACCAGGAACCCTCTGACGTTAGGTCAGGCTCTACCAGGAACCCTCTAACATTAGGTCAGGGTCTACCAGGAACCCTCTGACGTTAGGTCAGGCTCTACCAGGAACCCTCTGACGTTAGGTCAGGCTCTACCAGGAACCCTCTGACGTTAGGTCAGGCTCTATCAGGAACCCTCTGAAGTTAGGTCAGGGTCTACCAGGAACCCTCTAACGTTAGGTCAGGGTCTACCAGGAACCCTCTAACGTTAGGTCAGGCTCTATCAGGAACCCTCTGAAGTTAGGTCAGGGTCTACCAGGAACCCTCTAACGTTAGGTCAGGGTCTATCAGGAACCCTATGACGTTAGGTCAGGCTCTACCAGGAACCCTCTGAAGTTAGGTCAGGCTCTACCAGGAACCCTCTAACGTTAGGTCAGGGTCTACCAGGAACCCTCTGACGTTAGGTCAGGATCTACCAGGAACCCTCTGACGTTAGGTCAGGCTCTACCAGGAACCCTCTGACGTTAGGTCAGGCTCTACCAGGAACCCTCTAACGTTAGGTCATGGTCTACCAGGAACCCTCTGACGTTAGGTCAGGCTCTACCAGGAACCCTCTGACGTTAGGTCAGGCTCTACCAGGAACCCTCTGACGTTAGGTCATGGTCTACCAGGAACCCTCTGACGTTAGGTCAGGCTCTACCAGGAACCCTCTGACGTTAGGTCAGGCTCTACCAGGAACCCTCTAACGTTAGTTCAGGGTCTACCAGGAACCCTCTGAAGTTAGGTCAGGCTCTAACAGGAACCCTCTAACGTTAGGTCAGGGTCTAACAGGAACCATCTAACGTTAGGTCAGGGTCTACCAGGAACCCTCTGAAGTTAGGTCAGGCTCTACCAGGAACCCTCTAACATTAGGTCAGGGTCTACCAGGAACCCTCTAACGTTAGGTCAGGGTCTATCAGGAACCCTCTGACATTAGGTCAGGGTCTACCAGGAACCCTCTAACATTAGGTCAGGCTCTAACAGGAACCCTCTAACGTTAGGTCAGGGTCTACCAGGAACCCTCTAACGTTAGGTCAGGGTCTACCAGGAACCCTCTGACGTTAGGTCAGGCTCTACCAGGAACCCTCTAACGTTAGGTCAGGGTCTACCAGGAACCCTCTGACGTTAGGTCAGGCTCTACCAGGAACCCTCTAACATTAGGTCAGGGTCTACCAGGAACCCTCTGACGTTAGGTCAGGCTCTACCAGGAACCCTCTGACGTTAGGTCAGGCTCTACCAGGAACCCTCTGACGTTAGGTCAGGCTCTATCAGGAACCCTCTGAAGTTACGTCAGGGTCTACCAGGAACCCTCTAACGTTAGGTCAGGGTCTACCAGGAACCCTCTAACGTTAGGTCAGGCTCTATCAGGAACCCTCTGAAGTTAGGTCAGGGTCTACCAGGAACCCTCTAACGTTAGGTCAGGGTCTATCAGGAACCCTATGACGTTAGGTCAGGCTCTACCAGGAACCCTCTGAAGTTAGGTCAGGCTCTACCAGGAACCCTCTAACGTTAGGTCAGGGTCTACCAGGAACCCTCTGACGTTAGGTCAGGATCTACCAGGAACCCTCTGACGTTAGGTCAGGCTCTACCAGGAACCCTCTGACGTTAGGTCAGGCTCTACCAGGAACCCTCTAACGTTAGGTCATGGTCTACCAGGAACCCTCTGACGTTAGGTCAGGCTCTACCAGGAACCCTCTGACGTTAGGTCAGGCTCTACCAGGAACCCTCTGACGTTAGGTCATGGTCTACCAGGAACCCTCTGACGTTAGGTCAGGCTCTACCAGGAACCCTCTGACGTTAGGTCAGGCTCTATCAGGAACCCTCTGAAGTTAGGCCAGGCTCTACCAGGAACCCTCTAACGTTAGGTCAGGGTCTACCAGGAACCCTCTGAAGTTAGGTCAGGCTCTAACAGGAACCCTCTAACGTTAGGTCAGGGTCTAACAGGAACCCTCTAACGTTAGGTCAGGGTCTACCAGGAACCCTCTGAAGTTAGGTCAGGCTCTACCAGGAACCCTCTAACATTAGGTCAGGGTCTACCAGGAACCCTCTAACGTTAGGTCAGGGTCTATCAGGAACCCTCTGACATTAGGTCAGGGTCTACCAGGAACCCTCTAACATTAGGACAGGCTCTACCAGGAACCCTCTAACATTAGGTCAGGGTCTACCAGGAACCCTCTAACATTAGGTCAGGCTCTAACAGGAACCCTCTAACGTTAGGTCAGGGTCTACCAGGAACCCTCTAACGTTAGGTCAGGATCTACCAGGAACCCTCTGACGTTAGGTCAGGCTCTACCAGGAACCCTCTAACGTTAGGTCAGAGTCTACCAGGAACCCTCTGACGTTAGGTCAGGCTCTACCAGGAACCCTCTAACATTAGGTCAGGGTCTACCAGGAACCCTCTGACGTTAGGTCAGGCTCTACCAGGAACCCTCTGACGTTAGGTCAGGCTCTACCAGGAACCCTCTGACGTTAGGTCAGGCTCTATCAGGAACCCTCTGAAGTTAGGTCAGGGTCTACCAGGAACCCTCTAACGTTAGGTCAGGGTCTACCAGGAACCCTCTAACGTTAGGTCAGGCTCTATCAGGAACCCTCTGAAGTTAGGTCAGGGTCTACCAGGAACCCTCTAACGTCAGGTCAGGGTCTATCAGGAACCCTATGACGTTAGGTCAGGCTCTACCAGGAACCCTCTGAAGTTAGGTCAGGCTCTACCAGGAACCCTCTAACGTTAGGTCAGGGTCTACCAGGATCCCTCTGACGTTAGGTCAGGATCTACCAGGAACCCTCTGACGTTAGGTCAGGCTCTACCAGGAACCCTCTGACGTTAGGTCAGGCTCTACCAGGAACCCTCTAACGTTAGGTCATGGTCTACCAGGAACCCTCTGACGTTAGGTCAGGCTCTACCAGGAACCCTCTGACGTTAGGTCAGGCTCTACCAGGAACCCTCTGACGTTAGGTCATGGTCTACCAGGAACCCTCTGACGTTAGGTCAGGCTCTACCAGGAACCCTCTGACGTTAGGTCAGGGTCTACCAGGAACCCTCTAACGTTAGGTCAGGGTCTACCAGGAACCCTCTAACGTTAGGTCAGGCTCTACCAGGAACCCTCTGATGTTAGGTCAGGCTCTACCAGTAACCCTCTAACGTTAGGTCAGGCTCTACCAGGAACCCTCTAACATTAGGTCAGGGTCTACCAGGAACCCTCTGACGTTAGGTCAGGCTCTACCAGGAACCCTCTGACGTTAGGTCAGGCTCTACCAGGAACCCTCTGACGTTAGGTCAGGCTCTATCAGGAACCCTCTGAAGTTAGGTCAGGGTCTACCAGGAACCCTCTAACGTTAGGTCAGGCTCTATCAGGAACCCTCTGAAGTTAGGTCAGGGTCTACCAGGAACCCTCTAACGTTAGGTCAGGGTCTATCAGGAACCCTATGACGTTAGGTCAGGCTCTACCAGGAACCCTCTGAAGTTAGGTCAGGCTCTACCAGGAACCCTCTGACGTTAGGTCAGGGTCTACCAGGAACCCTCTGACGTTAGGTCAGGATCTACCAGGAACCCTCTGACGTTAGGTCAGGCTCTACCAGGAACCCTCTGACGTTAGGTCAGGCTCTACCAGGAACCCTCTAACATTAGGTCATGGTCTACCAGGAACCCTCTGACGTTAGGTCAGGCTCTACCAGGAACCCTCTGACGTTAGGTCAGGCTCTACCAGGAACCCTCTGACGTTAGGTCAGGCTCTACCAGGAACCCTCTAACGTTAGGTCATGGTCTACCAGGAACCCTCTGACGTTAGGTCAGGCTCTACCAGGAACCCTCTGACGTTAGGTCAGGCTCTACCAGGAACCCTCTGACGTTAGGTCAGGCTCTACCAGGAACCCTCTAACATTAGGTCAGGGTCTACCAGGAACCCTCTAACGTTAGGTCAGGGTCTATCAGGAACCCTCTGACATTAGGTCAGGGTCTACCAGGAACCGTCTAACATTAGGTCAGGCTCTACCAGGAACCCTCTAACATTAGGTCAGGGTCTACCAGGAACCCTCTAACGTTAGGTCAGGCTCTACCAGGAACCCTCTAACGTTAGGTCAGGGTCTACCAGGAACCCTCTGACGTTAGGTCAGGATCTACCAGGAACCCTCTGAAGTTAGGTCAGGCTCTAACAGGAACCCTCTAACGTTAGGTCAGGGTCTAACAGGAACCCTCTAACGTTAGGTCAGGGTCTACCAGGAACCCTCTGAAGTTAGGTCAGGCTCTACCAGGAACCCTCTAACATTAGGTCAGGGTCTACCAGGAACCCTCTAACGTTAGGTCAGGGTCTATCAGGAACCCTCTGACATTAGGTCAGGGTCTACCAGGAACCCTCTAACATTAGGTCAGGCTCTACCAGGAACCCTCTAACATTAGGTCAGGGTCTACCAGGAACCCTCTAACATTAGGTCAGGCTCTAACAGGAACCCTCTAACGTTAGGTCAGGGTCTACCAGGAACCCTCTAACGTTAGGTCAGGGTCTACCAGGAACCCTCTGACGTTAGGTCAGGCTCTACCAGGAACCCTCTAACGTTAGGTCAGGGTCTACCAGGAACCCTCTGACGTTAGGTCAGGCTCTACCAGGAACCCTCTAACATTAGGTCAGGGTCTACCAGGAACCCTCTGACGTTAGGTCAGGCTCTACCAGGAACCCTCTGACGTTAGGTCAGGCTCTACCAGGAACCCTCTGACGTTAGGTCAGGCTCTATCAGGAACCCTCTGAAGTTAGGTCAGGGTCTACCAGGAACCCTCTAACGTTAGGTCAGGGTCTACCAGGAACCCTCTAACGTTAGGTCAGGCTCTATCAGGAACCCTCTGAAGTTAGGTCAGGGTCTACCAGGAACCCTCTAACGTTAGGTCAGGGTCTATCAGGAACCCTATGACGTTAGGTCAGGCTCTACCAGGAACCCTCTGAAGTTAGGTCAGGCTCTACCAGGAACCCTCTAACGTTAGGTCAGGGTCTACCAGGAACCCTCTGACGTTAGGTCAGGATCTACCAGGAACCCTCTGACGTTAGGTCAGGCTCTACCAGGAACCCTCTGACGTTAGGTCAGGCTCTACCAGGAACCCTCTAACGTTAGGTCATGGTCTACCAGGAACCCTCTGACGTTAGGTCAGGCTCTACCAGGAACCCTCTGACGTTAGGTCAGGCTCTACCAGGAACCCTCTGACGTTAGGTCATGGTCTACCAGGAACCCTCTGACGTTAGGTCAGGCTCTACCAGGAACCCTCTGACGTTAGGTCAGGCTCTATCAGGAACCCTCTGAAGTTAGGCCAGGCTCTACCAGGAACCATCTAACGTTAGGTCAGGGTCTACCAGGAACCCTCTGAAGTTAGGTCAGGCTCTAACAGGAACCCTCTAACGTTAGGTCAGGGTCTAACAGGAACCATCTAACGTTAGGTCAGGGTCTACCAGGAACCCTCTGAAGTTAGGTCAGGCTCTACCAGGAACCCTCTAACATTAGGTCAGGGTCTACCAGGAACCCTCTAACGTTAGGTCAGGGTCTATCAGGAACCCTCTGACATTAGGTCAGGGTCTACCAGGAACCCTCTAACATTAGGTCAGGCTCTAACAGGAACCCTCTAACGTTAGGTCAGGGTCTACCAGGAACCCTCTAACGTTAGGTCAGGGTCTACCAGGAACCCTCTGACGTTAGGTCAGGCTCTACCAGGAACCCTCTAACGTTAGGTCAGGGTCTACCAGGAACCCTCTGACGTTAGGTCAGGCTCTACCAGGAACCCTCTAACATTAGGTCAGGGTCTACCAGGAACCCTCTGACGTTAGGTCAGGCTCTACCAGGAACCCTCTGACGTTAGGTCAGGCTCTACCAGGAACCCTCTGACGTTAGGTCAGGCTCTATCAGGAACCCTCTGAAGTTACGTCAGGGTCTACCAGGAACCCTCTAACGTTAGGTCAGGGTCTACCAGGAACCCTCTAACGTTAGGTCAGGCTCTATCAGGAACCCTCTGAAGTTAGGTCAGGGTCTACCAGGAACCCTCTAACGTTAGGTCAGGGTCTATCAGGAACCCTATGACGTTAGGTCAGGCTCTACCAGGAACCCTCTGAAGTTAGGTCAGGCTCTACCAGGAACCCTCTAACGTTAGGTCAGGGTCTACCAGGAACCCTCTGACGTTAGGTCAGGATCTACCAGGAACCCTCTGACGTTAGGTCAGGCTCTACCAGGAACCCTCTGACGTTAGGTCAGGCTCTACCAGGAACCCTCTAACGTTAGGTCATGGTCTACCAGGAACCCTCTGACGTTAGGTCAGGCTCTACCAGGAACCCTCTGACGTTAGGTCAGGCTCTACCAGGAACCCTCTGACGTTAGGTCATGGTCTACCAGGAACCCTCTGACGTTAGGTCAGGCTCTACCAGGAACCCTCTGACGTTAGGTCAGGCTCTATCAGGAACCCTCTGAAGTTAGGCCAGGCTCTACCAGGAACCCTCTAACGTTAGGTCAGGGTCTACCAGGAACCCTCTGAAGTTAGGTCAGGCTCTAACAGGAACCCTCTAACGTTAGGTCAGGGTCTAACAGGAACCCTCTAACGTTAGGTCAGGGTCTACCAGGAACCCTCTGAAGTTAGGTCAGGCTCTACCAGGAACCCTCTAACATTAGGTCAGGGTCTACCAGGAACCCTCTAACGTTAGGTCAGGGTCTATCAGGAACCCTCTGACATTAGGTCAGGGTCTACCAGGAACCCTCTAACATTAGGACAGGCTCTACCAGGAACCCTCTAACATTAGGTCAGGGTCTACCAGGAACCCTCTAACATTAGGTCAGGCTCTAACAGGAACCCTCTAACGTTAGGTCAGGGTCTACCAGGAACCCTCTAACGTTAGGTCAGGATCTACCAGGAACCCTCTGACGTTAGGTCAGGCTCTACCAGGAACCCTCTAACGTTAGGTCAGAGTCTACCAGGAACCCTCTGACGTTAGGTCAGGCTCTACCAGGAACCCTCTAACATTAGGTCAGGGTCTACCAGGAACCCTCTGACGTTAGGTCAGGCTCTACCAGGAACCCTCTGACGTTAGGTCAGGCTCTACCAGGAACCCTCTGACGTTAGGTCAGGCTCTATCAGGAACCCTCTGAAGTTAGGTCAGGGTCTACCAGGAACCCTCTAACGTTAGGTCAGGGTCTACCAGGAACCCTCTAACGTTAGGTCAGGCTCTATCAGGAACCCTCTGAAGTTAGGTCAGGGTCTACCAGGAACCCTCTAACGTCAGGTCAGGGTCTATCAGGAACCCTATGACGTTAGGTCAGGCTCTACCAGGAACCCTCTGAAGTTAGGTCAGGCTCTACCAGGAACCCTCTAACGTTAGGTCAGGGTCTACCAGGAACCCTCTGACGTTAGGTCAGGATCTACCAGGAACCCTCTGACGTTAGGTCAGGCTCTACCAGGAACCCTCTGACGTTAGGTCAGGCTCTACCAGGAACCCTCTAACGTTAGGTCATGGTCTACCAGGAACCCTCTGACGTTAGGTCAGGCTCTACCAGGAACCCTCTGACGTTAGGTCAGGCTCTACCAGGAACCCTCTGACGTTAGGTCATGGTCTACCAGGAACCCTCTGACGTTAGGTCAGGCTCTACCAGGAACCCTCTGACGTTAGGTCAGGCTCTACCAGGAACCCTCTGAAGTTAGGTCAGGGTCTACCAGGAACCCTCTAACGTTAGGTCAGGGTCTACCAGGAACCCTCTAACGTTAGGTCAGGCTCTACCAGGAACCCTCTGATGTTAGGTCAGGCTCTACCAGTAACCCTCTAACGTTAGGTCAGGGTCTACCAGGAACCCTCTAACGTTAGGTCAGGGTCTACCAGGAACCCTCTGAAGTTAGGTCAGGCTCTAACAGGAACCCTCTGAAGTTAGGTCAGGGTCTACCAGGAACCCTCTAACGTTAGGTCAGGGTCTACCAGGAACCCTCTAACGTTAGGTCAGGCTCTACCAGGAACCCTCTGATGTTAGGTCAGGCTCTACCAGGAACCCTCTGAAGTTAGGTCAGGCTCTACCAGGAACCCTCTGATGTTAGGTCAGGCTCTACCAGGAACCCTCTGACGTTAGGTCATGGTCTACCAGGAACCCTCTGACGTTAGGTCAGGCTCTACCAGGAACCCTCTGACGTTAGGTCAGGCTCTATCAGGAACCCTCTGAAGTTAGGTCAGGGTCTACCAGGAACCCTCTAACGTTAGGTCAGGGTCTACCAGGAACCCTCTAACGTTAGGTCAGGCTCTACCAGGAACCCTCTGATGTTAGGTCAGGCTCTACCAGGAACCCTCTAACGTTAGGTCAGGGTCTACCAGGAACCCTCTAACGTTAGGTCAGGGTCTACCAGGAACCCTCTGAAGTTAGGTCAGGCTCTAACAGGAACCCTCTGAAGTTAGGTCAGGGTCTACCAGGAACCCTCTAACGTTAGGTCAGGGTCTACCAGGAACCCTCTAACGTTAGGTCAGGCTCTACCAGGAACCCTCTGATGTTAGGTCAGGCTCTACCAGGAACCCTCTGAAGTTAGGTCAGGCTCTACCAGGAACCCTCTAACGTTAGGTCAGGGTCTACCAGGAACCCTCTAACGTTAGGTCAGGGTCTACCAGGAACCCTCTGAAGTTAGGTCAGGCTCTAACAGGAACCCTCTAACGTTAGGTCAGGGTCTAACAGGAACCCTCTAACGTTAGGTCAGGGTCTACCAGGAACCCTCTGAAGTTAGGTCAGGCTCTACCAGGAACCCTCTAACATTAGGTCAGGGTCTACCAGGAACCCTCTAACGTTAGGTCAGGGTCTATCAGGAACCCTCTGACATTAGGTCAGGGTCTACCAGGAACCCTCTAACATTAGGTCAGGCTCTACCAGGAACCCTCTAACATTAGGTCAGGGTCTACCAGGAACCCTCTAACGTTAGGTCAGGCTCTACCAGGAACCCTCTAACGTTAGGTCAGGGTCTACCAGGAACCCTCTAACGTTAGGTCAGGGTCTATCAGGAACCCTATGACGTTAGGTCAGGCTCTACCAGGAACCCTCTGAAGTTAGGTCAGGCTCTACCAGGAACCCTCTAACGTTAGGTCAGGGTCTACCAGGAACCCTCTGACGTTAGGTCAGGATCTACTAGGAACCCTCTGAAGTTAGGTCAGGGTCTACCAGGAACCCTCTAACGTTAGGTCAGGGTCTACCAGGAACCCTCTAACGTTAGGTCAGGCTCTACCAGGAACCCTCTGATGTTAGGTCAGGCTCTACCAGGAACCCTCTGATGTTAGGTCAGGCTCTACCAGGAACCCTCTGAAGTTAGGTCAGGGTCTACCAGGAACCCTCTAACGTTAGGTCAGGGTCTACCAGGAACCCTCTAACGTTAGGTCAGGGTCTACCAGGAACCCTCTAACGTTAGGTCAGGCTCTACCAGGAACCCTCTGAAGTTAGGTCAGGCTCTACCAGGAACCCTCTGACGTTAGGTCAGGGTCTACCAGGAACCCTCTAACGTTAGGTCAGGGTCTACCAGGAACCCTCTAACATTAGGTCAGGCTCTACCAGGAACCCTCTAACATTAGGTCAGGGTCTACCAGGAACCCTCTAACATTAGGTCAGGCTCTAACAGGAACCCTCTGACGTTAGGTCAGGGTCTACCAGGAACCCTCTAACGTTAGGTCAGGGTCTACCAGGAACCCTCTGACGTTAGGTCAGGCTCTACCAGGAACCCTCTAACGTTAGGTCAGGGTCTACCAGGAACCCTCTGACGTTAGGTCATGGTCTACCAGGAACCCTCTGACGTTAGGTCAGGCTCTACCAGGAACCCTCTGACGTTAGGTCAGGCTCTATCAGGAACCCTCTGAAGTTAGGTCAGGGTCTACCAGGAACCCTCTAACGTTAGGTCAGGGTCTACCAGGAACCCTCTAACGTTAGGTCAGGCTCTACCAGGAACCCTCTGATGTTAGGTCAGGCTCTACCAGTAACCCTCTAACGTTAGGTCAGGGTCTACCAGGAACCCTCTGACGTTAGGTCAGGCTCTACCAGGAACCCTCTAACATTAGGTCAGGGTCTACCAGGAACCCTCTGACGTTAGGTCAGGCTCTACCAGGAACCCTCTGACGTTAGGTCAGGCTCTATCAGGAACCCTCTGAAGTTAGGTCAGGGTCTACCAGGAACCCTCTAACATTAGGTCAGGGTCTACCAGGAACCCTCTAACGTTAGGTCAGGCTCTATCAGGAACCCTCTGAAGTTAGGTCAGGGTCTACCAGGAACCCTCTAACGTTAGGTCAGGGTCTATCAGGAACCCTATGACGTTAGGTCAGGCTCTACCAGGAACCCTCTGAAGTTAGGTCAGGCTCTACCAGGAACCCTCTAACGTTAGGTCAGGATCTACCAGGAACCCTCTGACGTTAGGTCAGGCTCTACCAGGAACCCTCTGACGTTAGGTCAGGCTCTACCAGGAACCCTCTAACGTTAGGGCATGGTCTACCAGGAACCCTCTGACGTTAGGTCAGGCTCTACCAGGAACCCTCTGATGTTAGGTCAGGCTCTACCAGGAACCCTCTGACGTTAGGTCATGGTCTACCAGGAACCCTCTGACGTTAGGTCAGGCTCTACCAGGAACCCTCTGACGTTAGGTCAGGCTCTATCAGGAACCCTCTGAAGTTAGGTCAGGGTCTACCAGGAACCCTCTAACGTTAGGTCAGGGTCTACCAGGAACCCTCTAACGTTAGGTCAGGCTCTACCAGGAACCCTCTGATGTTAGGTCAGGCTCTACCAGTAACCCTCTAACGTTAGGTCAGGGTCTACCAGGAACCCTCTAACGTTAGGTCAGGGTCTACCAGGAACCCTCTGAAGTTAGGTCAGGCTCTAACAGGAACCCTCTGAAGTTAGGTCAGGGTCTACCAGGAACCCTCTAACGTTAGGTCAGGGTCTACCAGGAACCCTCTAACGTTAGGTCAGGCTCTACCAGGAACCCTCTGATGTTAGGTCAGGCTCTACCAGGAACCCTCTGAAGTTAGGTCAGGCTCTACCAGGAACCCTCTAACGTTAGGTCAGGGTCTACCAGGAACCCTCTAACGTTAGGTCAGGGTCTACCAGGAACCCTCTGAAGTTAGGTCAGGCTCTAACAGGAACCCTCTAACGTTAGGTCAGGGTCTAACAGGAACCCTCTAACGTTAGGTCAGGCTCTACCAGGAACCCTCTGACGTTAGGTCATGGTCTACCAGGAACCCTCTGACGTTAGGTCAGGCTCTACCAGGAACCCTCTGACGTTAGGTCAGGCTCTATCAGGAACCCTCTGAAGTTAGGTCAGGGTCTACCAGGAACCCTCTAACGTTAGGTCAGGGTCTACCAGGAACCCTCTAACGTTAGGTCAGGCTCTACCAGGAACCCTCTGATGTTAGGTCAGGCTCTACCAGGAACCCTCTAACGTTAGGTCAGGGTCTACCAGGAACCCTCTAACGTTAGGTCAGGGTCTACCAGGAACCCTCTGAAGTTAGGTCAGGCTCTAACAGGAACCCTCTGAAGTTAGGTCAGGGTCTACCAGGAACCCTCTAACGTTAGGTCAGGGTCTACCAGGAACCCTCTAACGTTAGGTCAGGCTCTACCAGGAACCCTCTGATGTTAGGTCAGGCTCTACCAGGAACCCTCTGAAGTTAGGTCAGGCTCTACCAGGAACCCTCTAACGTTAGGTCAGGGTCTACCAGGAACCCTCTAACGTTAGGTCAGGCTCTACCAGGAACCCTCTGACGTTAGGTCAGGGTCTACCAGGAACCCTCTAACGTTAGGTCAGGGTCTATCAGGAACCCTATGACGTTAGGTCAGGCTCTACCAGGAACCCTCTGAAGTTAGGTCAGGCTCTACCAGGAACCCTCTAACGTTAGGTCAGGGTCTACCAGGAACCCTCTGACGTTAGGTCAGGATCTACCAGGAACCCTCTGAAGTTAGGTCAGGGTCTACCAGGAACCCTCTAACGTTAGGTCAGGGTCTACCAGGAACCCTCTAACGTTAGGTCAGGCTCTACCAGGAACCCTCTGATGTTAGGTCAGGCTCTACCAGGAACCCTATGACGTTAGGTCAGGCTCTATCAGGAACCCTCTGAAGTTAGGTCAGGGTCTACCAGGAACCCTCTAACGTTAGGTCAGGGTCTACCAGGAACCCTCTAACGTTAGGTCAGGGTCTACCAGGAACCCTCTAACGTTAGGTCAGGGTCTACCAGGAACCCTCTAACGTTAGGTCAGGCTCTACCAGGAACCCTCTGAAGTTAGGTCAGGCTCTACCAGGAACCCTCTGACGTTAGGTCAGGGTCTACCAGGAACCCTCTAACGTTAGGTCAGGGTCTACCAGGAACCCTCTAACATTAGGTCAGGCTCTACCAGGAACCCTCTAACATTAGGTCAGGGTCTACCAGGAACCCTCTAACATTAGGTCAGGCTCTAACAGGAACCCTCTAACGTTAGGTCAGGGTCTACCAGGAACCCTCTAACGTTAGGTCAGGGTCTACCAGGAACCCTCTGACGTTAGGTCAGGCTCTACCAGGAACCCTCTAACGTTAGGTCAGGGTCTACCAGGAACCCTCTGACGTTAGGTCAGGCTCTACCAGGAACCCTCTGACGTTAGGTCAGGCTCTATCAGGAACCCTCTGAAGTTAGGTCAGGGTCTACCAGGAACCCTCTAACGTTAGGTCAGGGTCTACCAGGAACCCTCTGACGTTAGGTCAGGCTCTATCAGGAACCCTCTGAAGTTAGGTCAGGGTCTACCAGGAACCCTCTAACGTTAGGTCAGGGTCTATCAGGAACCCTATGACGTTAGGTCAGGCTCTACCAGGAACCCTCTGAAGTTAGGTCAGGCTCTACCAGGAACCCTCTAACGTTAGGTCAGGGTCTACCAGGAACCCTCTGACGTTAGGTCAGGATCTACCAGGAACCCTCTGACGTTAGGTCAGGCTCTACCAGGAACCCTCTGACGTTAGTTCAGGCTCTACCAGGAACCCTCTAACGTTAGGGCATGGTCTACCAGGAACCCTCTGACGTTAGGTCAGGCTCTACCAGGAACCCTCTGACGTTAGGTCAGGCTCTACCAGGAACCCTCTGACGTTAGGTCATGGTCTACCAGGAACCCTCTGACGTTAGGTCAGGCTCTACCAGGAACCCTCTGACGTTAGGTCAGGCTCTATCAGGAACCCTCTGAAGTTAGGTCAGGGTCTACCAGGAACCCTCTAACGTTAGGTCAGGGTCTACCAGGAACCCTCTAACGTTAGGTCAGGCTCTACCAGGAACCCTCTGATGTTAGGTCAGGCTCTACCAGTAACCCTCTAACGTTAGGTCAGGGTCTACCAGGAACCCTCTAACGTTAGGTCAGGGTCTACCAGGAACCCTCTGAAGTTAGGTCAGGCTCTAACAGGAACCCTCTGAAGTTAGGTCAGGGTCTACCAGGAACCCTCTAACGTTAGGTCAGGGTCTACCAGGAACCCTCTAACGTTAGGTCAGGCTCTACCAGGAACCCTCTGATGTTAGGTCAGGCTCTACCAGGAACCCTCTGAAGTTAGGTCAGGCTCTACCAGGAACCCTCTAACGTTAGGTCAGGGTCTACCAGGAACCCTCTAACGTTAGGTCAGGGTCTACCAGGAACCCTCTGAAGTTAGGTCAGGCTCTAACAGGAACCCTCTAACGTTAGGTCAGGGTCTAACAGGAACCCTCTAACGTTAGGTCAGGCTCTACCAGGAACCCTCTGACGTTAGGTCATGGTCTACCAGGAACCCTCTGACGTTAGGTCAGGCTCTATCAGGAACCCTCTGAAGTTAGGTCAGGGTCTACCAGGAACCCTCTAACGTTAGGTCAGGGTCTACCAGGAACCCTCTAACGTTAGGTCAGGCTCTACCAGGAACCCTCTGTTGTTAGGTCAGGCTCTACCAGGAACCCTCTAACGTTAGGTCAGGGTCTACCAGGAACCCTCTAACGTTAGGTCAGGGTCTACCAGGAACCCTCTGAAGTTAGGTCAGGCTCTAACAGGAACCCTCTGAAGTTAGGTCAGGGTCTACCAGGAACCCTCTAACGTTAGGTCAGGGTCTACCAGGAACCCTCTAACGTTAGGTCAGGCTCTACCAGGAACCCTCTGATGTTAGGTCAGGCTCTACCAGGAACCCTCTGAAGTTAGGTGAGGCTCTACCAGGAACCCTCTAACGTTAGGTCAGGGTCTACCAGGAACCCTCTAACGTTAGGTCAGGGTCTACCAGGAACCCTCTGAAGTTAGGTCAGGCTCTAACAGGAACCCTCTAACGTTAGGTCAGGGTCTAACAGGAACCCTCTAACGTTAGGTCAGGGTCTACCAGGAACCCTCTGAAGTTAGGTCAGGCTCTACCAGGAACCCTCTAACATTAGGTCAGGGTCTACCAGGAACCCTCTAACGTTAGGTCAGGGTCTATCAGGAACCCTCTGACATTAGGTCAGGGTCTACCAGGAACCCTCTAACATTAGGTCAGGCTCTACCAGGAACCCTCTAACATTAGGTCAGGGTCTACCAGGAACCCTCTAACGTTAGGTCAGGCTCTACCAGGAACCCTCTAACGTTAGGTCAGGGTCTACCAGGAACCCTCTAACGTTAGGTCAGGGTCTATCAGGAACCCTATGACGTTAGGTCAGGCTCTACCAGGAACCCTCTGAAGTTAGGTCAGGCTCTACCAGGAACCCTCTAACGTTAGGTCAGGGTCTACCAGGAACCCTCTGACGTTAGGTCAGGGTCTACCAGGAACCCTCTAACGTTAGGTCAGGGTCTACCAGGAACCCTCTGAAGTTAGGTCAGGCTCTAACAGGAACCCTCTGAAGTTAGGTCAGGGTCTACCAGGAACCCTCTAACGTTAGGTCAGGGTCTACCAGGAACCCTCTAACGTTAGGTCAGGCTCTACCAGGAACCCTCTGATGTTAGGTCAGGCTCTACCAGGAACCCTCTGAAGTTAGGTCAGGCTCTACCAGGAACCCTCTAACGTTAGGTCAGGGTCTACCAGGAACCCTCTAACGTTAGGTCAGGGTCTACCAGGAACCCTCTGAAGTTAGGTCAGGCTCTAACAGGAACCCTCTAACGTTAGGTCAGGGTCTAACAGGAACCCTCTAACGTTAGGTCAGGCTCTACCAGGAACCCTCTGACGTTAGGTCATGGTCTACCAGGAACCCTCTGACGTTAGGTCAGGCTCTACCAGGAACCCTCTGACGTTAGGTCAGGCTCTATCAGGAACCCTCTGAAGTTAGGTCAGGGTCTACCAGGAACCCTCTAACGTTAGGTCAGGGTCTACCAGGAACCCTCTAACGTTAGGTCAGGCTCTACCAGGAACCCTCTGATGTTAGGTCAGGCTCTACCAGGAACCCTCTAACGTTAGGTCAGGGTCTACCAGGAACCCTCTAACGTTAGGTCAGGGTCTACCAGGAACCCTCTGAAGTTAGGTCAGGCTCTAACAGGAACCCTCTGAAGTTAGGTCAGGGTCTACCAGGAACCCTCTAACGTTAGGTCAGGGTCTACCAGGAACCCTCTAACGTTAGGTCAGGCTCTACCAGGAACCCTCTGATGTTAGGTCAGGCTCTACCAGGAACCCTCTGAAGTTAGGTCAGGCTCTACCAGGAACCCTCTAACGTTAGGTCAGGGTCTACCAGGAACCCTCTAACGTTAGGTCAGGCTCTACCAGGAACCCTCTGACGTTAGGTCAGGGTCTACCAGGAACCCTCTAACGTTAGGTCAGGCTCTACCAGGAACCCTCTGAAGTTAGGTCAGGCTCTACCAGGAACCCTCTAACGTTAGGTCAGGGTCTACCAGGAACCCTCTGACGTTAGGTCAGGATCTACCAGGAACCCTCTGAAGTTAGGTCAGGGTCTACCAGGAACCCTCTAACGTTAGGTCAGGGTCTACCAGGAACCCTCTAACGTTAGGTCAGGCTCTACCAGGAACCCTCTGATGTTAGGTCAGGCTCTACCAGGAACCCTCTGATGTTAGGTCAGGCTCTACCAGGAACCCTATGACGTTAGGTCAGGCTCTATCAGGAACCCTCTGAAGTTAGGTCAGGGTCTACCAGGAACCCTCTAACGTTAGGTCAGGGTCTACCAGGAACCCTCTAACGTTAGGTCAGGGTCTACCAGGAACCCTCTGACGTTAGGTCAGGATCTACCAGGAACCCTCTGACGTTAGGTCAGGCTCTACCAGGAACCCTCTGACGTTAGGTCAGGCTCTACCAGGAACCCTCTAACGTTAGGGCATGGTCTACCAGGAACCCTCTGACGTTAGGTCAGGCTCTACCAGGAACCCTCTGACGTTAGGTCAGGCTCTACCAGGAACCCTCTGACGTTAGGTCATGGTCTACCAGGAACCCTCTGACGTTAGGTCAGGCTCTACCAGGAACCCTCTGACGTTAGGTCAGGCTCTATCAGGAACCCTCTGAAGTTAGGTCAGGGTCTACCAGGAACCCTCTAACGTTAGGTCAGGGTCTACCAGGAACCCTCTAACGTTAGGTCAGGCTCTACCAGGAACCCTCTGACGTTAGGTCAGGCTCTACCAGTAACCCTCTAACGTTAGGTCAGGGTCTACCAGGAACCCTCTAACGTTAGGTCAGGGTCTACCAGGAACCCTCTGAAGTTAGGTCAGGCTCTAACAGGAACCCTCTGAAGTTAGGTCAGGGTCTACCAGGAACCCTCTAACGTTAGGTCAGGGTCTACCAGGAACCCTCTAACGTTAGGTCAGGCTCTACCAGGAACCCTCTGATGTTAGGTCAGGCTCTACCAGGAACCCTCTGAAGTTAGGTCAGGCTCTACCAGGAACCCTCTAACGTTAGGTCAGGGTCTACCAGGAACCCTCTAACGTTAGGTCAGGGTCTACCAGGAACCCTCTGAAGTTAGGTCAGGCTCTAACAGGAACCCTCTAACGTTAGGTCAGGGTCTAACAGGAACCCTCTAACGTTAGGTCAGGCTCTACCAGGAACCCTCTGACGTTAGGTCATGGTCTACCAGGAACCCTCTGACGTTAGGTCAGGCTCTACCAGGAACCCTCTGACGTTAGGTCAGGCTCTATCAGGAACCCTCTGAAGTTAGGTCAGGGTCTACCAGGAACCCTCTAATGTTAGGTCAGGGTCTACCAGGAACCCTCTAACGTTAGGTCAGGCTCTACCAGGAACCCTCTGATGTTAGGTCAGGCTCTACCAGGAACCCTCTAACGTTAGGTCAGGGTCTACCAGGAACCCTCTAACGTTAGGTCAGGGTCTACCAGGAACCCTCTGAAGTTAGGTCAGGCTCTAACAGGAACCCTCTGAAGTTAGGTCAGGGTCTACCAGGAACCCTCTAACGTTAGGTCAGGGTCTACCAGGAACCCTCTAACGTTAGGTCAGGCTCTACCAGGAACCCTCTGATGTTAGGTCAGGCTCTACCAGGAACCCTCTGAAGTTAGGTCAGGCTCTACCAGGAACCCTCTAACGTTAGGTCAGGGTCTACCAGGAACCCTCTAACGTTAGGTCAGGGTCTACCAGGAACCCTCTGAAGTTAGGTCAGGCTCTAACAGGAACCCTCTAACGTTAGGTCAGGGTCTAACAGGAACCCTCTAACGTTAGGTCAGGGTCTACCAGGAACCCTCTGAAGTTAGGTCAGGCTCTACCAGGAACCCTCTAACATTAGGTCAGGGTCTACCAGGAACCCTCTAACGTTAGGTCAGGGTCTATCAGGAACCCTCTGACATTAGGTCAGGGTCTACCAGGAATCCTCTAACATTAGGTCAGGCTCTACCAGGAACCCTCTAACATTAGGTCAGGGTCTACCAGGAACCCTCTAACGTTAGGTCAGGCTCTACCAGGAACCCTCTAACGTTAGGTCAGGGTCTACCAGGAACCCTCTAACGTTAGGTCAGGGTCTATCAGGAACCCTATGACGTTAGGTCAGGCTCTACCAGGAACCCTCTGAAGTTAGGTCAGGCTCTACCAGGAACCCTCTAAAGTTAGGTCAGGGTCTACCAGGAACCCTCTGACGTTAGGTCAGGATCTACCAGGAACCCTCTGAAGTTAGGTCAGGGTCTACCAGGAACCCTCTAACGTTAGGTCAGGGTCTACCAGGAACCCTCTAACGTTAGGTCAGGCTCTACCAGGAACCCTCTGATGTTAGGTCAGGCTCTACCAGGAACCCTCTGATGTTAGGTCAGGCTCTACCAGGAACCCTATGACGTTAGGTCAGGCTCTATCAGGAACCCTCTGAAGTTAGGTCAGGGTCTACCAGGAACCCTCTAACGTTAGGTCAGGGTCTACCAGGAACCCTCTAACGTTAGGTCAGGGTCTACCAGGAACCCTCTAACGTTAGGTCAGGCTCTACCAGGAACCCTCTGAAGTTAGGTCAGGCTCTACCAGGAACCCTCTGACGTTAGGTCAGGGTCTACCAGGAACCCTCTAACGTTAGGTCAGGGTCTACCAGGAACCCTCTGAAGTTAGGTCAGGCTCTAACAGGAACCCTCTAACGTTAGGTCAGGGTCTAACAGGAACCCTCTAACGTTAGGTCAGGGTCTACAGGGAACCCTCTGACGTTAGGTCAGGGTTTACCAGGAACCCTCTGACGTTAGGTCAGGGTCTACTAGGAACCCTCTAACGTCTGGTCAGGGTCTATCAGGAACCCTATGACGTTAGGTCAGGCTCTACCAGGAACCCTCTGACGTTAGGTCAGGGTCTACAGGGAACCCTCTGACGTTAGGTCAGGGTCTACAGGGAACCCTCTGACGTTAGGTCAGGGTCTACTAGGAACCCTCTAACGTCTGGTCAAGGTCTACTAGGAACCCTCTAACGTCTGGTCAGGGTCTACCAGGAACCCTCTGAAGTTAGGTCAGGCTCTAACAGGAACCCTCTGAAGTTAGGTCAGGGTCTACCAGGAACCCTCTAACGTTAGGTCAGGGTCTACCAGGAACCCTCTAACGTTAGGTCAGGCTCTACCAGGAACCCTCTGATGTTAGGTCAGGCTCTACCAGGAACCCTCTGAAGTTAGGTCAGGCTCTACCAGGAACCCTCTAACGTTAGGTCAGGGTCTACCAGGAACCCTCTAACGTTAGGTCAGGGTCTACCAGGAACCCTCTGAAGTTAGGTCAGGCTCTAACAGGAACCCTCTAACGTTAGGTCAGGGTCTAACAGGAACCCTCTAACGTTAGGTCAGGCTCTACCAGGAACCCTCTGACGTTAGGTCATGGTCTACCAGGAACCCTCTGACGTTAGGTCAGGCTCTACCAGGAACCCTCTGACGTTAGGTCAGGCTCTATCAGGAACCCTCTGAAGTTAGGTCAGGGTCTACCAGGAACCCTCTAACGTTAGGTCAGGGTCTACCAGGAACCCTCTAACGTTAGGTCAGGCTCTACCAGGAACCCTCTGATGTTAGGTCAGGCTCTACCAGGAACCCTCTAACGTTAGGTCAGGGTCTACCAGGAACCCTCTAACGTTAGGTCAGGGTCTACCAGGAACCCTCTGAAGTTAGGTCAGGCTCTAACAGGAACCCTCTGAAGTTAGGTCAGGGTCTACCAGGAACCCTCTAACGTTAGGTCAGGGTCTACCAGGAACCCTCTAACGTTAGGTCAGGCTCTACCAGGAACCCTCTGATGTTAGGTCAGGCTCTACCAGGAACCCTCTGAAGTTAGGTCAGGCTCTACCAGGAACCCTCTAACGTTAGGTCAGGGTCTACCAGGAACCCTCTAACGTTAGGTCAGGGTCTACCAGGAACCCTCTGAAGTTAGGTCAGGCTCTAACAGGAACCCTCTAACGTTAGGTCAGGGTCTAACAGGAACCCTCTAACGTTAGGTCAGGGTCTACCAGGAACCCTCTGAAGTTAGGTCAGGCTCTACCAGGAACCCTCTAACATTAGGTCAGGGTCTACCAGGAACCCTCTAACGTTAGGTCAGGGTCTATCAGGAACCCTCTGACATTAGGTCAGGGTCTACCAGGAACCCTCTAACGTTAGGTCAGGCTCTACCAGGAACCCTCTAACATTAGGTCAGGGTCTACCAGGAACCCTCTAACGTTAGGTCAGGCTCTACCAGGAACCCTCTAACGTTAGGTCAGGGTCTACCAGGAACCCTCTAACGTTAGGTCAGGGTCTATCAGGAACCCTATGACGTTAGGTCAGGCTCTACCAGGAACCCTCTGAAGTTAGGTCAGGCTCTACCAGGAACCCTCTAACGTTAGGTCAGGGTCTACCAGGAACCCTCTGACGTTAGGTCAGGATCTACCAGGAACCCTCTGAAGTTAGGTCAGGGTCTACCAGGAACCCTCTAACGTTAGGTCAGGGTCTACCAGGAACCCTCTAACGTTAGGTCAGGCTCTACCAGGAACCCTCTGATGTTAGGTCAGGCTCTACCAGGAACCCTCTGATGTTAGGTCAGGCTCTACCAGGAACCCTCTGAAGTTAGGTCAGGGTCTACCAGGAACCCTCTAACGTTAGGTCAGGGTCTACCAGGAACCCTCTAACGTTAGGTCAGGCTCTACCAGGAACCCTCTGAAGTTAGGTCAGGCTCTACCAGGAACCCTCTAACGTTAGGTCAGGGTCTACCAGGAACCCTCTAACGTTAGGTCAGGCTCTACCAGGAACCCTCTGAAGTTAGGTCAGGCTCTACCAGGAACCCTCTGACGTTAGGTCAGGGTCTACCAGGAACCCTCTAACGTTAGGTCAGGGTCTACCAGGAACCCTCTGAAGTTAGGTCAGGCTCTAACAGGAACCCTCTAACGTTAGGTCAGGGTCTAACAGGAACCCTCTAACGTTAGGTCAGGGTCTACCAGGAACCCTCTGACGTTAGGTCAGGGTTTACCAGGAACCCTCTGACGTTAGGTCAGGGTCTACTAGGAACCCTCTAACGTCTGGTCAGGGTCTATCAGGAACCCTATGACGTTAGGTCAGGCTCTACCAGGAACCCTCTGACGTTAGGTCAGGGTTTACAGGGAACCCTCTGACGTTAGGTCAGGGTTTACCAGGAACCCTCTGACGTTAGGTCAGGGTCTACAGGGAACCCTCTGACGTTAGGTCAGGGTCTACTAGGAACCCTCTAACGTCTGGTCAAGGTCTACTAGGAACCCTCTAACGTCTGGTCAGGGTCTATCAGGAACCCTCTAACATTAGGTCAGGGTCTACCAGGAACCAGGACGGGTTTGGATCCACTTAAAAAATCACCAGCAGAAGTTTGTTCATTTTTCTTTAATGATGTTTGAAGACAGAAAATGAAAGTATAAAACATAACCGTTACAGACGGACAGACGGACAGACGGAGCCGTTCATCATTCAGATACATTAACAGACATTATAACGGGTCGCTCTGGGCTCAGAATGAGGTCCTGAAGTTAGACCTGATCCCCACTGAGACCTGAATCCTGCTAACAAACTGGACCCAGCA
>NC_133801.1:269335-276835 GCF_043250625.1 Sebastes fasciatus
GATATTAGTAGAGATATTAGTAGAGAGATATTAGTAGAAGGATATTAGTAGAGATATTAGTAGATAGATATTAGTAGATAGATATTAGTAGATAGATATTAGTAGAGAGATATTAGTAGAGAGATATTAGTAGAGAGATATTAGTAGATAGATATTAGTAGAGAGATATTAGTAGATATTAGTAGAGAGATATTAGTAGATAGATATTAGTAGAGAGATATTAGTAGAGAGATATTAGTATAGAGATATTAGTAGAGAGATATTAGTAGATAGATATTAGTAGAGATATTAGTAGATAGCTATTAGTAGATAGATATTAGTAGAGAGATATTAGTAGAGATATTAGTAGATAGATATTAGTAGAGATATTAGTAGAGAGATATTAGTAGAAGGATATTAGTAGAGATATTAGTAGATAGATATTAGTAGATAGATATTAGTAGAGAGATATTAGTAGAGATATTAGTAGATAGATATTAGTAGAGAGATATCAGTAGAGATATTAGTAGAGATATTAGTAGATAGATATTAGTAGAGAGATATTAGTAGATAGATATTAGTAGAGATATTAGTAGAGATATTAGTAGATAGATATTAGTAGAGAGATAGTAGATAGATATTAGTAGATATTAGTAGATAGATATTAGTAGAGATATCAGTAGATAGATATTAGTAGAGAGATATTAGTAGATAGATATTATTAGATAGATATTAGTAGATATATATTAGTAGATAGATATTAGTATAGAGATATTAGTAGAGATATTAGTAGATATATATTAGTAGAGAGATATTAGTAGATAGATATTAGTAGAGATATTAGTAGAGAGATATCAGTAGAGAGAGATATTAGTAGAGATATTAGTAGATAGATATTAGTAGAGATATTAGTAGAGAGATATTAGTAGAGAGATATTAGTAGATAGATATTAGTAGATATTAGTAGATATATATTAGTAGATAGATATTAGTAGAGATATTAGTAGAGAGATATTAGTAGAGATATTAGTAGAGATATTAGTAGATAGATATTAGTAGAGATATTAGTAGAGAGATATTAGTAGAGATATTAGTAGATAGATATTAGTAGAGATATTAGTAGATAGATATTAGTAGATATTAGTAGATATATATTAGTAGATAGATATTAGTAGAGATATTAGTAGAGAGATATTAGTAGAGATATTAGTAGAGATATTAGTAGATAGATATTAGTAGAGATATTAGTAGAGAGATATTAGTAGAGATATTAGTAGATAGATATTAGTAGAGATATTAGTAGATAGATATTAGTAGAGATATTAGTAGATAGATATTAGTAGAGAGATATCAGTAGAGATATTAGTAGAGATATTAGTAGATAGATATTAGTAGAGAGATATTAGTAGAGAGATATTAGTAGAGAGATATTAGTAGATAGATATCAGTAGAGAGATATTAGTAGAGATATTTTAGTAGAGAGATATTAGTAGATAGATATTAGTAGAGAGATATTAGTAGATAGATATTAGTAGAGATATTAGTAGATAGATATTAGTAGAGAGATATCAGTAGAGAGATATTAGTAAATAGATATTAGTAGAGATATTAGTAGATAGATATTAGTAGAGAGATATCAGTAGAGAGATATTAGTAGAGAGATATTAGTAGAGATATTAGTAGATAGATATTAGTAGAGAGATATTAGTAGATAGATATTAGTAGAGATATTAGTAGATAGATATCAGTAGAGAGATATTAGTAGAGATATTTTAGTAGAGAGATATTAGTAGATAGATATTAGTAGATAGATATTAGTAGAGATATTTTAGTAGAGAGATATTAGTAGATAGATATTAGTAGATAGATATTAGTAGAGATATTAGTAGATAGATATTAGTAGAGATATTAGTAGATAGATATCAGTAGAGAGATATTAGTAGAGATATTTTAGTAGAGAGATATTAGTAGATAGATATCAGTAGAGAGATATTAGTAGAGATATTTTAGTAGAGAGATATTAGTAGAGAGATATTAGTAGAGATATCAGTAGAGATATTAGTAGAGAGATATTAGTAGATAGATATTAGTAGATAGATATTAGTAGAGATATTAGTAGATAGATATTAGTAGATATATATTAGTAGAGATATTAGTAGAGATATTAGTAGATAGATATTAGTAGATAGATATTAGTAGAGAGATATTAGTAGATAGATATTAGTAGAGAGATATTAGTAGAGAGATATTAGTAGAGAAATATTAGTAGAGAGATATTAGTAGATAGATATTAGTAGAGAGATATTAGTAGAGAGATATTAGTAGAGATATTAGTAGAGATATTAGTAGATAGATATTAGTAGATAGATATTAGTAGAGAGATATTAGTAGAGATATTAGTAGAGATATTAGTAGATAGATATTAGTAGATAGATATTAGTAGATAGATATTAGTAGAGAGATATTAGTAGATAGATATTAGTAGAGAGATATTAGTAGATAGATATTAGTAGAGAGATATTAGTAGAGAGATATTAGTAGATAGATATTAGTAGAGAGATATTAGTAGAGAGATATTAGTAGATAGATATTAGTAGAGAGATATTAGTAGAGATATTAGTAGAGATATTAATAGATAGATATTAGTAGAGAGATATTAGTAGAGAGATATTAGTAGATAGATATTAGTAGAGATATATTAGTAGAGATATTAGTAGAGATATTAGTAGATAGATATTAGTAGAGAGATATTAGTAGAGAGATATTAGTAGATAGATATTAGTAGAGATATTAATAGATAGATATTAGTAGAGATATTAGTAGAGATATATTAGTAGATAGATATTAGTAGATAGATATTAGTAGAGTTATTAGTAGATAGATATTAGTAGATAGATATTAGTAGATAGATATTAATAGATAGATATTAGTAGAGATATTAGTAGAGATATATTAGTAGATAGATATTAGTAGAGTTATTAGTAGATAGATATTAGTAGATAGATATTAATAGATAGATATTAGTAGAGATATTAGTAGAGATATATTAGTAGATAGATATTAGTAGAGATATTAGTAGAGAGATATTAGTAGAGAGATATTAGTAGATAGATATTAGTAGATAGATATTAGTAGAGAGATATTAGTAGAGATATTAGTAGATAGATATTAGTAGAGAGATATTAGTAGATAGATATTAGTAGAGAGATATTAGTAGAGAGATATTAGTAGAGATATTAGTAGATAGATATTAGTAGAGAGATATTAGTAGATAGATATTAGTAGAGAGATATTAGTAGAGATATTAGTAGAGAGATATTAGTAGAGATATTAGTAGATAGATATTAGTAGAGAGATATTAGTAGATAGATATTAGTAGAGATATTAGTAGATAGATATTAGTAGAGAGATATTAGTAGATAGATATTAGTAGAGGGATATTAGTAGAGAGATATTAGTAGAGATATTAGTAGATAGATATTAGTAGAGAGATATTAGTAGATAGATATTAATAGAGATATTAGTAGATAGATATTAGTAGAGATATTAGTAGATAGATATTAGTAGAGAGATATTAGTAGATAGATATTAGTAGAGAGATATTAGTAGAGATATTAGTAGAGAGATATTAGTAGATAGATATTAGTAGAGAGATATTAGTAGATAGATATTAGTAGAGAGATATTAGTAGAGATATTAGTAGAGAGATATTAGTAGATAGATATTAGTAGATAGATATTAGTAGAGAAATATTAGTAGAGATATTAGTAGAGATATTAGTAGATAGATATTAGTAGAGATATTAGTAGAGATATTAGTAGAGATATTAGTAGAAGGATATTAGTAGAGATATTAGTAGATAGATATTAGTAGATAGATATTAGTAGATAGATATTAGTAGAGAGATATTAGTAGAGAGATATTAGTAGAGAGATATTAGTAGATAGATATTAGTAGATAGATATTAGTAGATATTAGTAGAGAGATATTAGTAGATAGATATTAGTAGAGAGATATTAGTAGATAGATATTAGTAGATAGATATTAGTAGAGAGATATTAGTAAATAGATATTAGTAGAGAGATATTAGTAGAGAGATATTAGTATAGAGATATTAGTAGAGAGATATTAGTAGATAGATATTAGTAGAGATATTAGTAGATAGCTATTAGTAGATAGATATTAGTAGAGAGATATTAGTAGAGATATTAGTAGATAGATATTAGTAGAGAGATATTAGTAGAGAGATATTAGTAGAAAGATATTAGTAGAGATATTAGTAGATAGATATTAGTAGATAGATATTAGTAGAGAGATATTAGTAGAGATATTAGTAGATAGATATTAGTAGAGAGATATCAGTAGAGATATTAGTAGAGATATTAGTAGATAGATATTAGTAGAGAGATATTAGTAGAGATATTAGTAGAGAGATATTAGTAGATAGATATTAGTAGAGAGATAGTAGATAGATATTAGTAGATATTAGTAGATAGATATTAGTAGAGATATCAGTAGATAGATATTAGTAGAGAGATATTAGTAGATAGATATTAGTAGATAGATATTAGTAGATATATATTAGTAGATAGATATTAGTATAGAGATATTAGTAGAGATATTAGTAGATATATATTAGTAGAGAGATATTAGTAGATAGATATTAGTAGAGATATTAGTAGAGAGATATCAGTAGAGAGAGATATTAGTAGAGATATTAGTAGATAGATATTAGTAGAGATATTAGTAGATAGATATTAGTAGAGATATTAGTAGATAGATATTAGTAGAGAGATATCAGTAGAGATATTAGTAGAGATATTAGTAGATAGATATTAGTAGAGAGATATTAGTAGAGAGATATTAGTAGATAGATATCAGTAGAGAGATATTAGTAGAGATATTTTAGTAGAGAGATATTAGTAGATAGATATTAGTAGAGAGATATTAGTAGATAGATATTAGTAGAGATATTAGTAGATAGATATTAGTAGAGAGATATCAGTAGAGAATATTAGTAAATAGATATTAGTAGAGATATTAGTAGATAGATATTAGTAGAGAGATATCAGTAGAGAGATATTAGTAGAGAGATATTAGTAGAGATATTAGTAGATAGATATTAGTAGAGAGATATTAGTAGATAGATATTAGTAGAGATATTAGTAGATAGATATCAGTAGAGAGATATTAGTAGAGATATTTTAGTAGAGAGATATTAGTAGATAGATATTAGTAGATAGATATTAGTAGAGATATTTTAGTAGAGAGATATTAGTAGATAGATATTAGTAGATAGATATTAGTAGAGATATTAGTAGATAGATATTAGTAGAGATATTAGTAGATAGATATCAGTAGAGAGATATTAGTAGAGATATTTTAGTAGAGAGATATTAGTAGATAGATATCAGTAGAGAGATATTAGTAGAGATATTTTAGTAGAGAGATATTAGTAGAGAGATATTAGTAGAGATATCAGTAGAGATATTAGTAGAGAGATATTAGTAGATAGATATTAGTAGATAGATATTAGTAGAGATATTAATAGATAGATATTAGTAGATATATATTAGTAGAGATATTAGTAGAGGTATTAGTAGATAGATATTAGTAGATAGATATTAGTAGATAGATATTAGTAGAGAGATATTAGTAGATAGATATTAGTAGAGAGATATTAGTAGAGAGATATTAGTAGAGAAATATTAGTAGAGAGATATTAGTAGATAGATATTAGTAGAGAGATATTAGTAGAGAGATATTAGTAGAGATATTAGTAGAGATATTAGTAGATAGATATTAGTAGATAGATATTAGTAGATAGATATTAGTAGAGAGATTTTAGTAGAGAGATATTAGTAGAGAGATATTAGTAGAGAGATATTAGTAGATAGATATTAGTAGAGAGATATTAGTAGATAGATATTAGTAGAGAGATATTAGTAGATAGATATTAGTAGAGAGATATTAGTAGATAGATATTAGTAGAGAGATATTAGTAGAGAGATATTAGTAGAGATATTAGTAGAGATATTAGTAGATATAAGTACCTATCTGACCTCCTCCACCCTTACACACAGCCCCGGAACCTTAGATCCTCAGGCCCGGGTCAGCTCTCCATCCCTCACACAAGAATGAGAACTTTTGGGGACAGAGCCTTCAGTGTGACAGCCCCCACCCTCTGGAACTCTCTCCCCATAGAGCTCCGCAACGCACCATCTCTGGACACCTTCAAAAGACTCCTCAAAACACACCTCTTCACGAGGCCTCTGGCCTCTGGCCTCTGGCCTCTGGCCCCTGGCCCCTGGCCTCTGGCCTCTAGCTACTGTTACATTTGTTGTGTTTATTTATGTCTTTGTTAAGCGTCCTTGGGTTTCATGAAAGGCGCTATATAAATCCAAGCTATTATTATTATTATTATTAGATAGATATTAGTAGATAGATATTAGTAGATAGATATTAGTAGATAGATATTAGTAGAGAGATATTAGTAGATAGATATTAGTAGATAGATATTGGTAGATAGATATTAGTAGATAGATATTAGTAGAGAGATATTAGTAGAGAGATATTAGTAGAGATATTAGTAGAGATATTAGTAGAGATATTAGTAGAGAGATATTAGTAGAGAGATATTAGTAGAGAGATATTAGTAGATAGATATTAGTAGATAGATATTGGTAGATAGATATTAGTAGAGATATTAGTAGATAGATATTAGTAGAGATATTAGTAGATAGATATTAGTAGATAGATATTAATAGATAGATATTAGTAGATAGATATTAGTAGAGATATTAGTAGATAGATATTAGTAGATAGATATTAGTAGAGATATTAGTAGATAGATATTAGTAGATAGATATTAGTAGAGATATTAGTGGAGAGATATTAGTAGATAGATATTAGTAGAGATATATTGGTAGATAGATATTAGTAGAGAGATATTAGTAGATAAATATTAGTAGAGATATATTAGTAGATAGATATTAGTAGAGATATTAGTAGATAGATATTAGTAGAGATATTAGTAGATAGATATTAGTAGAGATATTAGTAGAGAGATATTAGTAGATAGATATTAGTAGAGATATTAGTAGATAGATATTAGTAGAGATATTAGTAGATAGATATTAGTAGATAGATATTAGTAGAGATATTAGTAGAGAGATATTAGTAGATAGATATTAGTAGATAGATATTAGTAGAGATATTAGTAGAGAGATATTAGTAGAGAGATATTAGTATAGATATTAGTAGAGAGATATTAGTAGAGAGATATTAGTATAGATATTAGTAGAGAGATATTAGTATAGATATTAGTAGAGAGATATTAGTAGAGATATTAGTAGATAGATATTAGTAGAGATATATTAGTAGATAGATATTAGTAGAGAGATATTAGTAGAGATATTAGTAGAGAGATATTAGTAGAGAGATATTAGTATAGATATTAGTAGAGAGATATTAGTAGAGAGATATTAGTATAGATATTAGTAGAGAGATATTAGTATAGAT
>NC_133801.1:281835-283671 GCF_043250625.1 Sebastes fasciatus
TTAAGGTACTGTAGGGACCCACCATTACTGGTGGCAAAGACAATGAACTACGCTTCTCAGGATCCTTGAGTCATGCAGCCATTGGCTGTGGACGCAGCTCAGTAGCCATTGGCTACTGTAACATTCACACATAGGTGTGAAATTCACCCAGGAAAAAACCAGAGGAATGTCTTTGTTCCTCCTCTTTCTGCTCCTTCTCCTCACCTTTACCGACCTGCAGAGGTGAGCTGCTGCTCTCCCCACCTAAGCTCTCTTATCTATGGCCTGTTAGGAAACAGCCATAGGAACACAAGGATCTTCTCATGTAGAAGACACGAGAGCCTGCCTTTTCACCAACTAACTTCAAGCAACAACCGCAAGGAAGTTAGCACCAAGTTATCAAGCTGCTGGGAAGAAGTATTGGAGCGTTCAGCTTCCTCCAATCTGCACAACTTGATTTGAGCACAGCAAAGACAGGATCTTTGACTGGGAACCACAACTTCAACACATGGAATTACAAACCCTTTTCTTCCATGGATCGGTAACGTACTGGGCTTACCTTAGCAGTAGCAATCGCACAGGGCTGAGCAAGACTGTTCAACTTTGATTTCTAGAATGTACTTGTATTGATTTGGTTTAATGTTATTCATTGAGTTTCACTTTTGTGATATTATTTGTAGTTATGATATTTGGGTAGCTGGCTTCACCACATCTGATGTGTTTAGTTTATGCTTCACATAGACAAGGTCTTGCATGCAAACTAACCATCTTTTCTAACCCACTGCATATCTAACACACATTAAGATCACATACAGAAACTGTGAATTAGTTAAACATAAACATACAGCTTCAGATAATCTTAACCCCACATCACCCCCCTCTCTGTCCTTCCTGAGCACATGTGTTCCGAAGAACAAAGAGGTCATGTGGTGACATGTTGGCGGCCAACTTTGATCCCGCCATCTTTGTAGTTTTACAGTGCTCGCCCCTTTTTTCTGTAGGCAGACATCTTGAGACAAGAAGCCATCTTGTCTCTCTCCCTCTCTCTCTCTCTCTCTCTCTCACACATGCTCACACACTGTGTTTGGTTTGTTTAGTTTAGTTATTTAGTTAGATTAATATTGTGTTTTGAACCTTTATTATCTTGTAAATAAATGTTTGTGGAATATACATGCTGGTCTCTTTAATGTTGTACAAGAGTGAATAATGCCAACCTCTGCTATGTCAAGAACTCCGATATCCTTCAACCTTTACTTTCTATTTTGGTTATAATTATTAATTTAATTATTGATCAACGTTCCAAATTGATAGTTTAGTATATTTATGAGACTATATTAACGTTTTGGTCATTGGTCCCTGATTACAGGGTGGTGCTCCGTTTATTATTAATGTTTATTGATAATTTGTATTAATATTAATAATTCTATTATTATTTATTAATTAATTTCTTAATAACCAAACCTGTTGCTGCCAAATCCCTACAATACCTATGAAGGCGTTGGGGATTAAGGGTTATTAGTTAAGGTTAAGGTACCTATGAAGGCGTTGGGGATGGTGATCTTCAGCCACATCCGGTCCCGGACCTCCAGGCCCGACTCAGGATTGGCCATCGCCTTGACGACAGCTGTGATGTCACTGTGGATGGTCAGGTGGTTTTCTTCGTGCACGCCTGAAAAGCAGCGTCAGGTTATTGTTGGATGGACAGCTGGTGATTGACGGGCGCTGAAGTGACTGATGGGAGTCTCACCGTAGTGGGGGGGGAGCCTCCCGGTCATGGCGGCGGTGTGCGACACCCACGCAGCCGGGTCGATGGGACGCACCGGCTCGCCTTCCAAGACGAGAGGAAAGACAACCAGG
>NC_133801.1:283771-286271 GCF_043250625.1 Sebastes fasciatus
AGTGGTAGTGTTAGTGGTAGTGGTAGTGTTAGTGGTAGTGGTAGTGGTAGTGGTAGTGGTAGTGGTAGTGGTAGTGGTAGTGGTAGTGTTAGTGGTAGTGTTAGTGGTAGTGGTAGTGGTAGTGGTAGTGGTAGTGGTAGTGGTAGTGGTAGTGGTAGTGGTAGTGGTAGTGGTAGTGGTAGTGTTAGTGGTAGTGGTAGTGTTAGTGGTAGTGGTAGTGTTAGTGGTAGTGTTAGTGGTAGTGGTAGTGGTAGTGGTAGTGGTAGTGGTAGTGGTAGTGGTAGTGGTAGTGGTAGTGGTAGTGTTAGTGGTAGTGTTAGTGGTAGTGGTAGTGTTAGTGGTAGTGGTAGTGTTAGTGGTAGTGGTAGTGTTAGTGTTAGTGGTAGTGGTAGTGGTAGTGGTAGTGGTAGTGGTAGTGGTAGTGGTAGTGGTAGTGTTAGTGGTAGTGTTAGTGGTAGTGGTAGTGTTAGTGGTAGTGGTAGTGGTAGTGGTAGTGGTAGTGTTAGTGTTAGTGTTAGTGGTAGTGGTAGTGTTAGTGTTAGTGGTAGTGGTAGTGTTAGTGGTAGTGGTAGTGTTAGTGGTAGTGGTAGTGTTAGTGTTAGTGGTAGTGTTAGTGGTAGTGGTAGTGGTAGTGGTAGTGTTAGTGTTAGTGGTAGTGGTAGTGGTAGTGGTAGTGGTAGTGTTAGTGGTAGTGGTAGTGTTAGAGCTGGGAGGTAAACAGACTCACTCCTTGGCAGCGTGAAGCAGCCTCGAGGGTTTGGATCCCAACACTTCGCCACCGTTAACGTCACCGGACTACAGACAGACAGACAGACAGGTCAGAGAGACATAGAGAGAGAGTATTAGTAGTAATAGTGGTATTAGAAGTAATAGTAGTAGTACTAATAGTATTAGCAGTAATAGTATTAGTAGTACTAGTAGTATTAGCAGTAATAGTATTAGTAGTACTAGTAGTATTAGCAGTAGTATTATTAGTAGTACTAGTAGTATTAGCAGTAGTATTATTAGTAGTACTAGTAGTATTAGCAGTAATAGCATTAGTAATACTAGTAGTATTAGCAGTAATAGTATTAGTAATACTAGGAGTATTAGCAGTAATAGTATTAGTAATACTAGTAGTATTAGCAGTAATAGTATTAGTAGTACTAGTAGTATTAGCAGTAATAGTATTAGTAGTAGTAGTACTAGTAGTATTAGCAGTAGTATTATTAGTAGTACTAGTAGTATTAGCAGTAGTATTATTAGTAGTACTAGTAGTATTAGCAGTAATAGCATTAGTAGTACTAGTAGTATTAGCAGTAATAGTATTAGTAATACTAGGAGTATTAGCAGTAATAGTATTAGTAATACTAGTAGTATTAGCAGTAATAGTATTAGTAATACTAGTAGTATTAGCAGTAATAGTATTAGTAGTACTAGTAGTATTAGCAGTAATAGTATTAGTAGTAGTAGTACTAGTAGTATTAGCAGTAGTATTATTAGTAGTACTAGTAGTATTAGCAGTAGTATTATTAGTAGTACTAGTAGTATTAGCAGTAATAGCATTAGTAGTACTAGTAGTATTAGCAGTAATAGTATTAGTAATACTAGGAGTATTAGCAGTAATAGTATTAGTAATACTAGTAGTATTAGCAGTAATAGTATTAGTAATACTAGGAGTCTCACCCTGGTTCGTGGACGATCTCTCGGAGGACTCGGACGGCGTCGTCGTTGCTCATGTTCTCAAAGTTGATGTCGTTCACCTGACAGACACATTATTTATTCACTGTATTAATACAAGCATTACCACTAACAGTACTACGAGCAGTACCACTAATGGTAATATTAGTAGTACCAGTAGAAAATTTCACTACTAGAGACATGTTAGTCTATGGCCCCGACCATTAGTACTAGCAGTAGCAGTAGTAGTAGTACTAGTAGTAGTAGTAGTAGCAGTAGTAGTAGTACTAGTAGTAGTAGTAGTAGTAGTAGTACTAGTAGTAGTAGTAGTAGTAGTAGCAGTAGCAGTAGTAGTAGTACTAGTAGTACTAGTAGTAGTAGTAGTAGTAGTAGCAGTAGTAGTAGTACTAGTAGTAGTAGTAGTAGTAGTAGCAGTAGCAGTAGTACTAGTAGTAGTAGTAGTGGTAGTAGTAGTAGTAGTAGTAGTAGCAGTAGTAGTAGTACTAGTAGTAGTAGTAGTGGTAGTAGTAGTAGTAGTAGTAGTAGTAGTAGTAGTAGTAGTAGCAGTAGTAGTAGTACTAGTAGTAGTAGTAGTGGTAGTAGTAGTAGTAGTGGTAGTAGTAGTAGTAGTAGTAGTAGCAGTAGTAGTAGTACTAGTAGTACTAGTAGTAGTAGTAGTAGTAGTAGCAGTAGTAGTAGTACTAGTAGTAGTAGTAGTGGTAGTAGTAGTAGTAGTAGTAGTAGCAGTAGTAGTAGTACTAGTAGTAGTAGTAGTGGTAGTAGTAGTAGTAGTAGTAGTAGTAGTAGTAGCAGTAGTAGTAGTACTAGTAGTAGTAATAGT
>NC_133801.1:301271-308771 GCF_043250625.1 Sebastes fasciatus
CGCTATCTCCCATGTATTTGTGAAACCTTACGATTGTTCGGTCCCGTTTCCTCGAGGACGTTGACAGATGTGAACTTGTGCGGCAGATTTCTGACTGTATTCACTTTGTGCTACAGGAAGTTAGCGTGTTAGCATGTTAGCATGTTAGCGGAGATGCTGCACCTTTAAACAGCTGTTATCTGTAGTCAGGAATATGGTGTTGAGCTGTGTGTCAGGGGAGACAGGTGAGACAGGTAGACTACTCACTGGAAGGAAGGGGGTCTGGAGTCTCCGATCACACCTGTCCTCTCGATGGGGGGCGGAGCCAAGCTGGTGGGCGTGGCTATAGACTGGAGGTCTGACCCCCTGAAATCTGACTGACAGGTGTCTGAAGACACCAGCTGGAGAGAGAGGAACACCTGAGAGTCAGTGAGCAGGTCACAGGTGAGTGTGAGTGTGTGTGTATGTGTGTGTGTGTGTGTGTGTGTGTGTGTGTGTGTGTGTGTGTGTGTGTGTGTGTGTGTGTGTGTGTGGTGTGTGCGTGGTGTGTGTGTGTGTGTCTGACCCAGCAGACGACTCGTCCATTCACAAAGGGCAGTCTGGCGTCATCATCACTGATCTCCTCTTTGACCACCCTGTTAACACACACACATCTTCTTCATCATCATCATCATCATCATCATCACTATAACATATATATACTGTGTATATATATATATATATATATATGGAGGAAAACTGAGTTTATGAGTTCAGGTTCTGATTATGGATCAGTTCTGAGTTCTGAGTTCTGAGTGCGTTCAGTAACCATGACGACGGGATTTTATCTCCAAAAAGGAAGGTGAGTCCCCACAAGGTGACTGTGTTAACAGACTGATGTCCCCATAACGTCAGAAATACAGACACACACACACACACACCCAGAGTGATGTTAAATTTTTATTCTTTTATTTATTAATAAATTCTTCATTCAGAGACGGGTTTAATAATCTGAGTTATATAACAGACTGTCCCTGTGTGTGTGTTTCTGTTTGTTAAGCAGCTTTAACCCCCCCCCCCAACATCTGTAGTGATGATCACATTAATATAGAACATGAACTCAGTCAGCTAGGACTCTCTCATACTGCGTCTATAGATTAATCATTAATGTTATGTACATGTTGTATAAGGTGTCTGTTTAGAGGAACCAGATGTTGTATAACGTGTCTGTTCAGAGGAACCAGATGTTGTATAACGTGTCTGTTCAGAGGAACCAGATGTTGTATAAGGTGTCTGTTCAGAGGAACCAGATGTTGTATAACGTGTCTGTTTAGAGGAACCAAATGTTGTATAACGTGTCTGTTTAGAGGAACCAGATGTTGTATAAGGTGTCTGTTCAGAGGAACCAGATGTTGTATAACGTGTCTGTTCAGAGGAACCAGATGTAACGTGTCTGTTCAGAGGAACCAGATGTTGTATAAGGTGTCTGTTTAGAGGAACCAGATGTTGTATAAGGTGTCTGTTCAGAGGAACCAGATGTTGTATAACGTGTCTGTTCAGAGGAACCAGATGTTGTATAACGTGTCTGTTCAGAGGAACCAGATGTTGTATAAGGTGTCTGTTCAGAGGAACCAGATGTTGTATAACGTGTCTGTTTAGAGGAACCAAATGTTGTATAACGTGTCTGTTTAGAGGAACCAGATGTTGTATAAGGTGTCTGTTCAGAGGAACCAGATGTTGTATAACGTGTCTGTTCAGAGGAACCAGATGTAACGTGTCTGTTCAGAGGAACCAGATGTTGTATAAGGTGTCTGTTTAGAGGAACCAGATGTTGTATAAGGTGTCTGTTCAGAGGAACCAGATGTTGTATAACGTGTCTGTTCAGAGGAACCAGATGTTGTATAATGTGTCTGTTCAGAGGAACCAGATGTTGTATAACGTGTCTGTTCAGAGGAACCAGATGTTGTATAATGTGTCTGTTCAGAGGAACCAGATGTTGTATAATGTGTCTGTTCAGAGGAACCAGATGTTGTATAAGGTGTCTGTTCAGAGGAACCAGATGTTGTATAAGGTGTCTGTTCAGAGGAACCAGATGTTGTATAACGTGTCTGTTCAGAGGAACCAGATGTTGTATAATGTGTCTGTTCAGAGGAACCAGATGTTGTATAACGTGTCTGTTCAGAGGAACCAGATGTTGTATAAGGTGTCTGTTCAGAGGAACCAGATGTTGTATAACGTGTCTGTTCAGAGGAACCAGATGTTGTATAATGTGTCTGTTCAGAGGAACCAGATGTTGTATAACGTGTCTGTTTAGAGGAACCAGATGTTGTATAATGTGTCTGTTCAGAGGAACCAGATGTTGTATAATGTGTCTGTTCAGAGGAACCAGATGTTGTATAACGTGTCTGTTTAGAGGAACCAGATGTTGTATAATGTGTCTGTTCAGAGGAACCAGATGTTGTATAATGTGTCTGTTCAGAGGAACCAGATGTTGTATAACGTGTCTGTTTAGAGGAACCAGATGTTGTATAACGTGTCTGTTCAGAGGAACCAGATGTTGTATAACGTGTCTGTTTAGAGGAACCAGATGTTGTATAACGTGTCTGTTCAGAGGAACCAGATGTTGTATAACGTGTCTGTTTAGAGGAACCAGATGTTGTATAACGTGTCTGTTCAGAGGAACCAGCTCCAGTCTCTCCAGTCTCTCAGCCACCAGACTCCATTCATAAAAGCAGTGATTTAACAGCAGCTGCTCTCCGGCTGCATCCATCGCTCAGTCACTTTGTGTTGTTGTGTGACTTTAAAGGACTGTTTCTCTGAATGGAGTCTGGTGGCTGAAGAGGAGAAACAGAGCGTCCACATTAAACTGATGTTCATTCCTTTAGACGTCTAAAACCAGACTCCATTATTAACAATTATTCATCATAATCATTTATTCATTATTAATAATTATAATAATAATAATAATAATAATACATTTAAAATAATAAAATAAATAAATAATAATAATGGACCTGCCCTTTAAAGACCAGGACCAGGACAAGGACCAGGACCAGGACCGGGACTGGGACCAGGACCGGGACTGGGACCGGGACCGGGACCGGGACCAGGACCAGGACCAGGACCAGGCCCAAGACCAGGACCAGGACCAGGATCAGGACCAGGCCCAGGCCCAGGACCAGGACCAGGACCAGGAGTTTACAGCTGCTGAGTCTCTAAATCTGATCCAGATTAAACGTCGTTCATCAGGTCACATGACCAACATGACGTCATAATACAAATATAAATAATAAAATATCAACACGTACCGTCTCTACTCTAAATACACAGTATTAATACTTCATGTACTCTAAATACACAGTATTAATACTTTATGTACTCTAAATACACAGTATTAATACTTTATGTACTCTAAATACACAGTATTAATACTCCATGTACTCTAAATACACAGTATTAATACTTTATGTACTCTAAATACACAGTATTAATACTTTATGTACTCTAAATACACAGTATTAATACTTCATGTACTCTAAATACACAGTATTAATACTTTATGTACTCTAAATACACAGTATTAATACTTTATGTACTCTAAATACACAGTATTAATACTTTATGTACTCTAAATACACAGTATTAATACTTTATGTACTCTAAATACACAGTATTAATACTCCATGTACTCCAGTGAATGATTAATCATCATTAATAACAGTACCAGTGACGTCATCAGGACGTCATCATTAGTACCAGTGACGTCATCAGGACGTCATCATTAGTACCAGTGACGTCATCAGGACGTCATCTCACCCGAAGTCGTCGTCCTCGGATTTGAAGTAGAACCGGACCGAGCCGAACCGGACCGAGCTGGGTTTGTTCAGGACCTGTTTGAAGTCCGCCAGGGTGACGCGCTGCGCGGGCACGTTGATCCGGATCAGGTAGGGGGTCTCCTGGTCCTCCAGGTGGTAGACGACCCGGGTCTCCATGCTGTCCCCCATCACCACCCGGGACCGGGACCGGGACCAGACCGGAGGAGACACACCTGTCCTCCTGTCTGTCTGTCTGCAGGTCTGCAGGTCTCCGGTCCAGATGGGTCCAGATGTGTCTGCAGGTCTGTGATGCGCTCAGCCTCCACCGGAAGCCGCCGCCGTCAAGACTGACACAATAAGATACACCACTTCCGTTTAAGCCCTACAAAATAAAAGCACACCGATTGTTGATGAGCCTGGTCCTCCTCCTCAGACCAGGTCCCGAGTCCAGAACCAGAACCAGAGGGGGATCCGGTTCTATCTGAGTCCAGTTTGTCTTTTATTGTTTTAAACAACAGTTATATTTATATTTAAATATATTATATTTATATTTTGCTTCTTTGGATCTGATTATTATTATTATGATTAAAAGTTATTAATATTACTAATATTAATAACTAGATAAATTCAGTCAGAAGCAGGGAAATGAAGTATGAGTTATATACATATATTATATATATATCACATGATATATATATAATATATATATATTATATATATATATACTGTATTTATACGGTAGAGTCTTTCTCTCCATCCGTCAGAGTAGTAATAACTGTCATCTTTTATATTTATGGTTTATTATTTATCCTCGTCTCTAAATGCTTCAAACTGCATTTTCCGCTTTTATTTTGAAGGCAACGCCACAGATCTTCCGGTATATTTCGGGATTTTATTATGAAAAATTCCAACTTTACATTTCCGGTTTTTTATTGAACTCTTTTAAAAATAAAAGCAGAGAAATGACTTGAGATATTTTATTGTGAAATATTAGAGCATGTTTCTTCCCTTCAAAATAAATGTTTTAAATACATGACAGAGAGGACCTGAACCGGACCTGATCCGGACCTGAACTGGACCTGAACCGGACCTGATCCGGACCTGAACTGGACCTGATCCAGACCTGATCCAGACCTGAACCGGACCCACCAACACATCCTGGAGACACAAAGCAACCATCTGTAGTTTCAAGTGTTTATTTGTAGTCCAACATTCCCTCTGTGAAGAGGTGTTCACTGACAGCTGGGAACGGTGGGACGTTTCTGCTTCAAATCAGTTTTTGTGCCAAAAATATATAAATAAAATAATATTTCTGTGTTGTTGTGGTTTTAACCTCTCAGGTATCGATCGGTTATCGGCCGCTAACTGATCCGGGTCCAGTTCACAGCGACTCAGAGGTACTGCTACTTGAACTTGTTTTCAGAATACAAATGCTGTGACTCAGTGAAACTGCAGTTTAAAGTATTTTTATTGCTTCTGAATTTAAAAACAGTCAGGATTTAACATTAAAGGGACGAAGACGAGCAGAATGAAGCTCTCGGTTCCCCGGGGCAGTGAATGCAGCATTAAGGCCACTCGGGTGGAAGTCTGCTGGTTATTACATTTACTGCTGAGTCATGCTGAGTCATGTGACACGCTGAGTCATGGTCAGTCAGAATCAGGAGGTAGAGTTGAAGATCAAACTAGTTTCTGTGTTGAAGATGGATCTGGAGCCAGTAGTTCGCTGACGTAGCGACAGTGAACGCATCGTTCCTCCTCCTGAGCTACAGGTCATCATAATAATCATAATAATCATAATAATAATAATAATAATAATAATCATAATAATTATCACGACTCACAACACTGAAGTTGTGGAGGCTGGTTTGTGTCAGGAGGAGCTCACCATGACACACCAACCAAGCAGATATACAGTATGTATATATATATATATATATATACATACTGTATACACAAACACATATATACATATACTAACTATTATTTCTAAACACAATCATTAGTTTTGATGTTTTTCAGTGATTTTCTGACGAAGACTAATCAATAATCAATAAGGTTAACGGTGTTAACAGATGAAGGATGTTTTAAGGCCAGAATACTCTGAAGGTACTCAAAGTACTCAGAGTACTCAGAGTACTCAGAGTACTCAGTTACACTTCCTCTTCCTGTCAGAGACGAGCCTCCAGACTGTCAGAGATAATCAATGAAGACGATCAATAATCAACAAGGTGAGACGACCTGCTGCTGAGACACGTCCCCCTGTCGTCCTCTGGTTTACAGTCAGCACGTAGAAAAGACTCTGAGACCGCTGACGTCCAATCAGAGGACCCGTCTGACAACGTCCAATCAGAGGACCCGTCTGAGAACGTCCAATCAGAGGACCCGTCTGAGAACGTCCAATCAGAGGACCCGTCTGACAACGTCCAATCAGAGGACCCGTCTGAGAACGTCCAATCAGAGGACCCGTCTGAGAACGTCCAATCAGAGGACCCGTCTGAGAACGTCCAATCAGAGGACCCGTCTGACAACGTCCAATCAGAGGACCCGTCTGAGAACGTCCAATCAGAGGACCCGTCTGACAACGTCCAATCAGAGGACCCGTCTGAGAACGTCCAATCAGAGGACCCGTCTGAGAATGTCCAATCAGAGGACCCGTCTGAGAATGTCCAATCAGAGGACCCGTCTGACAACGTCCAATCAGAGGACCCGTCTGAGAATGTCCAATCAGAGGACCCGTCTGACAACGTCCAATCAGAGGACCCGTCTGAGAACGTCCAATCAGAGGACCCGTCTGAGAACGTCCAATCAGAGGACCCGTCTGAGAACGTCCAATCAGAGGACCCGTCTGAGGGTTTGAGCAGCTCAGAGTTAAAAGGACCTGATGAACGTGTCAAGTCTGATTTGAGCTGCAGCTGTCGTCCTTAAAAAACAGTCACATGATCAGTCACATGATCATCATAAAGCAGCAGCCCATCTCTGGAGTGAACTTCCTGTAGTACGGACTTTTCTTCATCACAGTGTTTAAACTTTCAGCGTCTGTAGTTCCGCCGGCGGGACGCGTGGATTTCACGCGGAGACGTTAACGTCCCGCAGAGCGATGGCGGTGTTAGTCCCGGCAGTAGCAGCGGAGGCGGTTGCCGTGGCGGCGGGCTGAGGGCAGGGGGAGGAGGATGGGGAGGGGGGTACAATGGACAGAGCGGGGCCGTTCTGATTGGTCGGGGCGGCGCCGTTCTGGAACAGGATCTGCTGTAACGTCCGTCTGAGGTTTGGATGCAGGCGGCGCTGAGTCTGGTTGAAAATCTCCACGGCAACGCATTTCATCACCCCGGCAACCAGGTCGTCATACAGCGGCACCGTATACATCCTGGACGTCTGCGGAGAGTCATCAGTTAACATTAGACGTGACGGTAATGTTGCTCTACTCCTGTTCTAGTAACAAGTACGACTAAATACTGCAGTAGAAGTACTATGTGTAGTAGTAGTACTGTGTTCTCACGTGTTTGTGGAGGAAGGCTCGGACTCGAGGCAGTTCGGGGTAGAAGGAGTTTCTGACCACCAGCTGCAGCCAGCGGATCAGAACCTCAGCGTTCAGACCGTCAAACAGGGACGAGTAGCAGGAAGACAGGCTGGACATCACACCTGGACACAGAGACAGACAGACAGAGACAGATTAGCAGTACTACAGTAGTAGTAGTAGTAGTATTAGTAGTACTACAGTAGTAGCAGT
>NC_133801.1:321271-324844 GCF_043250625.1 Sebastes fasciatus
TCTGAGGTCCTGGTTCTCTGCCGGTAACCGGTGGACTGATCCTCCTGGTGGGGAGTGAGTCTTTGCCACAAGAGAGGGAGTTCAAGTATCTCTGGGTCTGGTTCACCGGTGAGGGTCAGATGGAGCGGGAGGTGGACAGGTGGTTTGGTGCGGCGTCTGCAGTTATGGGGGCGCTGTACCGGACCGTTGTGGTTCAGTAGAGACGCCGCTCCTTCACCTCTAAAGGGACCAGCTGAGGTGGTTCGGGCATCTGATCGGAATCCTCCTGGACGCCTCCCTTTGGAGGTTTTCCCGGGAACGCCCAACTGGTAGGAGGCCCCGGGGTAGACCCAGAACACTCTGGAGTGATTATAGATCTGGTCTGAACACCAACGCCAGAAACCAGATCAGAAACTAGTATAAACCAGATCAGAAACCAGATCAGAAACCAGTATAAACCAGATCAGAAACCAGTATAAACCAGTATAAACCAGTATAAACCAATATAAACCAGTATAAAACAGTGGGACTGACCGCGGGCCGACGTCGACGTGCTGCAGCTCTCCAGCCACCAATGCAACCAGGTAGGACGGGACAGGAAACTCCATGGAGAACTGGAAGACCCGGTCCTGTTTGGAGTACGAGCTGCGGGACGCACTCATCAGAACCGTGACTCCGTCTGGAACCTGCAGAAGAAGAAGAAAAATAATTACTACTACTAATACTAGTACTACTACTATTAGTACTACTAATAGTAGTAGTACTTCTAGTACTACTACTACTAGTAGTACTAATACTAGTACTACTAATAGTAGTAGTACTAATACTAGTAGTACTACTACTACATCATATCTACTTCTGATCTGATCTAACTCAATAAAACGTTACAGGACTTACACAACCTCGTTAATCACAAGTTCAACTTTATATATGTGAGTATATGTGAGTATATGTGAATATATGTGAGTATATGTGAGTATATGTGATTATATGTGAGTATATGGGAGTGTATGGGAGTGTATGGGAGTATATGTGAGTATATGGGAGTATATGTGAGTATATGTGATTATATGTAAGTGTATGGGAGTATATGTGAGTGTATGTGAGTATATGTGAGTATATGGGAGTATATGTGAGTATATGTGATTATATGTAAGTGTATGGGAGTATATGTGAGTATATGTGAGTGTATGGGAGTGTATGGGAGTATATGTGATTATATGTGAGTGTATGTGAGTATATGTGAGTATATGTGATTATATGTGAGTATATGTGAGTATATGTGATTATATGTGAGTGTATGTGAGTGTATGGGAGTATATGTGAGTATATGTGATTATATGTGAGTATATGTGAGTATATGTGAGTGTATGTGAGTGTATGTGAGTATATGTGAGTATATGTGAGTATATGTGATTATATGTGAGTATATGTGAGTATATGTGAGTGTATGTGAGTATATGTGAGTATATGTGAGTGTATGTGAGTGTATGTGAGTATATGTGAGTATATGTGAGTGTATGTGAGTGTATGTGAGTATATGTGAGTGTATGTGAGTATATGTGATTATATGTGAGTATATGTGAGTATATGTGAGTGTATGTGAGTGTATGTGAGTGTATGTGAGTATATGTGAGTATATGTGAGTATATGTGAGTATATGTGAGTGTATGTGAGTGTATGTGAGTATATGTGAGTGTATGTGAGTGTATGTGAGTATATGTGAGTATATGTGAGTGTATGTGAGTGTATGTGAGTATATGTGAGTATATGTGAGTGTATGTGAGTGTATGTGAGTATATGTGAGTATATGTGAGTGTATGTGAGTGTATGTGAGTATATGTGAGTATATGTGAGTATATGTGAGTGTATGTGAGTGTATGTGAGTATATGTGAGTGTATGTGAGTGTATGTGAGTATATGTGAGTATATGTGAGTGTATGTGAGTATATGTGAGTGTATGTGAGTGTATGTGAGTGTATGTGAGTATATGTGAGTGTATGTGAGTATATGTGAGTGTATGTGAGTGTATGTGATTATATGTGAGTGTATGTGAGTGTATGTGAGTATATGTGAGTGTATGTGAGTGTATGTGAGTGTATGTGAGTATATGTGAGTGTATGTGAGTATATGTGAGTATATGTGAGTGTATGTGAGTGTATGTGATTATATGTGAGTGTATGTGAGTATATGTGAGTGTATGTGAGTGTATGTGATTATATGTGAGTGTATGTGAGTGTATGTGAGTATATGTGAGTATATGTGAGTATATGTGAGTATATGTGAGTGTATGTGAGTGTATGTGAGTATATGTGAGTATATGTGAGTGTATGTGAGTGTATGTGAGTATATGTGAGTGTATGTGAGTATATGTGAGTGTATGTGAGTGTATGTGATTATATGTGAGTATATGTGATTATATATGAGTGTATGTGAGTATATGTGATTATATGTGATTATATGTGAGTGTATGGGAGTGTATGTGAGTGTATGTGAGTGTATGTGATTATATGTGAGTGTATGTGAGTGTATGTGATTATATGTGAGTATATGTGATTATATATGAGTGTATGTGAGTATATGTGATTATATGTGATTATATGTGAGTGTATGGGAGTGTATGTGAGTGTATGTGAGTGTATGTGATTATATGTGAGTGTATGTGAGTGTATGTGAGTATATGTGAGTATATGTGATTATATGTGAGTGTATGTGAGTATATGTGAGTATATGTGATTATATGTGAGTATATGTGAGTGTATGTGAGTATATGTGAGTATATGTGAGTATATGTGATTATATGTGAGTGTATGTGAGTATATGTGAGTATATGTGATTATATGTGAGTATATGTGAGTGTATGTGAGTATATGTGAGTATATGTGAGTGTATGTGAGTGTATGTGAGTATATGTGAGTATATGTGAGTATATGTGAGTGTATGTGAGTATATGTGAGTGTATGTGAGTATATGTGATTATATGTGAGTGTATGTGAGTATATGTGAGTGTATGTGAGTGTATGTGAGTGTATGTGAGTATATGTGAGTATATGTGAGTGTATGTGAGTATATGTGAGTATATGTGATTATATGTGATTATATGTGAGTGTATGTGAGTGTATGTGAGTATATGTGAGTATATGTGAGTATATGTGATTATATGTGAGTATATGTGATTATATGTGAGTATATGTGAGTGTATGTGAGTATATGTGAGTGTATGTGATTATATGTGATTATATGTGATTATATGTGAGTGTATGTGAGTGTATGTGATTATATGTGAGTGTATGTGAGTGTATGTGAGTGTATGTGAGTGTATGTGATGTATATGTGAGTATATGTGATTATATGTGAGTATATGTGATTATGTGAGTATATGTGAGTGTATGTGATTATATGTGATTATATGTGATTGTATGTGGTTATGTGAGTGTATGTGATATGTAGTGTATGTGAGTGTATGTGAGTGTATGTGTGTATGTGAGTGTAGGAGTGTATGTGGAGTATATGTGATTATATGTGAATGTATGTGAGTGTATGTGAGTGTATGGTGAGTGTATGTGATTATAATGGAGTGCTATGTGAGGTGTA
>NC_133801.1:325044-330044 GCF_043250625.1 Sebastes fasciatus
GAGTGTATGTGAGTGTATGTGAGTATATGTGAGTATATGTGAGTATATGTGATTATATGTGAGTATATGTGAGTGTATGTGATTATATGTGAGTGTATGGGAGTATATGGGAGTATATGTGAGTATATGTGATTATATGTGAGTATATATGTGAGTATATGTGATTATATGGTGAGTGTATGGGAGTATATGGGAGTATATGTGAGTATATGTGATTATATGTGAGTGTATGGGAGTATATGGGAGTATATGTGAGTATATGTGAGTATATGTGAGTATATGTGAGTATATGTGAGTGTATGGGAGTGTATGGAGTATATGTGAGTATATGTGATTATATGTGAGTATATGTGAGTATATGTGATTATATGTGAGTATATGTGAGTATATGTGATTATATGTGAGTGTATGTGAGTATATGGGAGTATATGTGAGTATATGTGATTATATGTGAGTGTATGGGAGTATATGTGAGTATATGTGAGTATATGTGAGTATATGTGAGTATATGTGAGTATATGTGAGTGTATGGGAGTATATGTGAGTGTATGTGAGTATATGTGAGTATATGTGAGTGTATGGGAGTATATGTGAGTGTATGGGAGTGTATGGGAGTATATGTGAGTATATGTGAGTGTATGGGAGTATATGGGAGTATATGTGAGTATATGTGAGTATATGTGAGTATATGTGAGTATATGTGAGTGTATGGGAGTGTATGGGAGTATATGTGAGTGTATGGAGTATATGGGAGTATATGTGAGTATATGTGATTATATGTGAGTATATGTGATTATATGTGAGTGTATGGGAGTATATGGGAGTATATGTGAGTATATGTGATTATATGTGAGTGTATGGGAGTATATGTGAGTATATGTGAGTATATGTGAGTATATGTGAGTATATGTGAGTATATGTGAGTGTATGGGAGTATATGTGAGTGTATGTGAGTATATGTGAGTATATGTGAGTGTATGGGAGTATATGTGAGTATATGTGAGTATATGTGAGTATATGGGAGTATATGTGATTATATGTGAGTATATGTGAGTGTATGTGAGTGTATGTGAGTATATGTGAGTATATGTGAGTATATGTGAGTGTATGTGAGTATATGTGAGTATATGTGAGTGTATGGGAGTATATGTGAGTATATGTGAGTGTATGTGATTATATGTGATTATATGGGAGTGTATGTGAGTATAAGTGAGTATATGTGAGTGTATGTGATTATATGTGATTATATGGGAGTGTATGTGAGTATATGTGAGTATATGTGAGTGTATGGGAGTATATGTGAGAGTATGGGAGTATATGTGAGTGTATGTGAGTATATGTGAGTATATGGGAGTATATGTGATTATATGTGAGTATATGTGAGTGTATGTGAGTATATGTGAGTATATGTGAGTGTATGTGATTATATGTGAGTATATGTGAGTGTATGTGAGTATATGTGAGTATATGTGAGTATATGTGAGTATATGTGAGTATATGTGAGTGTATGTGAGTATATGTGAGTATATGGGAGTATATGTGATTATATGTGAGTATATGTGATTATATGTGAGTATATGTGAGTATATGTGAGTATATGTGAGTATATGTGAGTGTATGTGATTATATGTGATTATATGGGAGTGTATGTGAGTATAAGTGATTATATGGGAGTGTATGTGAGTATATGTGAGTATATGTGAGTGTATGGGAGTATATGTGAGTGTATGGGAGTATATGTGAGTGTATGTGAGTATATGTGAGTATATGTGAGTATATGTGAGTGTATGTGAGTATATGTGAGTATATGTGAGTGTATGTGATTATATGTGAGTATATGTGAGTGTATGTGAGTATATGTGAGTATATGTGAGTATATGTGAGTATATGTGAGTATATGTGAGTGTATGTGAGTATATGTGAGTATATGGGAGTATATGTGATTATATGTGAGTATATGTGAGTGTATGTGAGTATATGTGAGTATATGTGAGTGTATGGGAGTATATGGGAGTATATGTGAGTATATGTGAGTATATGTGAGTATATGTGAGTGTATGGGAGTATATGGGAGTATATGGGAGTGTATGTGAGTGTATGTGATTATATGTGAGTATATGTGAGTGTATGTGAGTATATGTGATTATATGTGAGTGTATGTGAGTATATGTGAGTATATGTGAGTATATGTGAGTGTATGGGAGTATATGGGAGTATATGTGATTATATGTGAGTATATGTGAGTGTATGTGAGTATATGTGAGTATATGTGAGTGTATGGGAGTATATGGGAGTATATGTGATTATATGTGAGTATATGTGAGTATATGTGAGTATATGTGAGTGTATGGGAGTATATGGGAGTATATGTGAGTGTATGTGAGTGTATGTGAGTATATGTGAGTATATGTGAGTATATGTGATTATATGTGAGTATATGTGAGTGTATGTGATTATATGTGAGTGTATGGGAGTATATGGGAGTATATGTGAGTATATGTGATTATATGTGAGTATATGTGAGTATATGTGATTATATGTGAGTGTATGGGAGTATATGGGAGTATATGTGAGTATATGTGATTATATGTGAGTGTATGGGAGTATATGGGAGTATATGTGAGTATATGTGAGTATATGTGAGTATATGTGAGTGTATTGGAGTATATGTGAGTGTATGTGAGTATATGTGAGTATATGTGAGTGTATGGGAGTATATGTGAGTGTATGTGAGTATATGTGAGTATATGGGAGTATATGTGATTATATGTGAGTATATGTGAGTGTATGTGAGTATATGTGAGTATATGTGATTATATGTGAGTGTATGGGAGTATATGTGAGTATATGTGAGTGTATGGGAGTATATGTGAGTATATGTGAGTGTATGTGATTATATGTGATTATATGGGAGTGTATGTGAGTATAAGTGAGTATATGTGAGTGTATGTGATTATATGTGATTATATGGGAGTGTATGTGAGTATATGTGAGTATATGTGAGTGTATGGGAGTGTATGTGAGTATATGTGAGTGTATGTGAGTATATGTGAGTGTATGTGAGTATATGTGAGTATATGGGAGTATATGTGATTATATGTGAGTGTATGTGAGTGTATGTGAGTGTATGTGAGTATATGTGAGTATATGTGAGTATATGTGAGTATATGGGAGTATATGTGATTATATGTGAGTATATGTGAGTGTATGTGAGTATATGTGAGTATATGTGAGTGTATGGAGTATATGGGAGTATATGTTGCATATATGTGAGTATATGTGAGTATATGTGAGTATATGTGAGTGTATGGGAGTATATGGGAGTATATGTGAGTGTATGTGAGTGTATGTGAGTATATGTGAGTATATGTGAGTGTATGGGAGTATATGGGAGTATATGTGATTATATGTGAGTATATGTGAGTATATGTGAGTATATGTGAGTGTATGGGAGTATATGGGAGTATATGTGAGTGTATGTGAGTGTATGTGAGTATATGTGAGTATATGTGAGTGTATGGGAGTATATGGGAGTATATGTGATTATATGTGAGTATATGTGAGTATATGTGAGTATATGTGAGTGTATGGGAGTATATGGGAGTATATGTGAGTATATGTGAGTATATGTGAGTGTATGTGAGTATATGTGAGTATATGTGAGTGTATGGGAGTATATGGGAGTATATGTGATTATATGTGAGTATATGTGAGTGTATGTGAGTATATGTGAGTATATGTGATTATATGTGATTATATGTGAGTATATGTGATTATATGTGAGTGTATGGGAGTATATGTGATTATATGTGAGTATATGTGAGTATATGGGAGTATATGTGAGTATATGTGATTATATGTGAGTATATGGGAGTATATGTGAGTGTATGTGAGTGTATGTGATTATATGTGAGTATATGTGAGTGTATGGGAGTATATGGGAGTATATGTGATTATATGTGAGTATATGTGAGTGTATGTGAGTATATGTGAGTATATGTGATTATATGTGATTATATGTGAGTATATGTGATTATATGTGAGTGTATGGGAGTATATGTGATTATATGTGAGTATATGTGAGTATATGGGAGTATATGTGAGTATATGTGAGTATATGGGAGTGTATGTGAGTATATGTGATTATATGGGAGTGTATGTGAGTGTATGGGAGTATATGTGATTATATGTGAGTATATGTGAGTATATGGGAGTATATGTGAGTATATGTGAGTATATGGGAGTGTATGTGAGTATATGTGATTATATGGGAGTGTATGTGAGTGTATGTGAGTATATGGGAGTATATGGGAGTATATGGAGTGTATGGGAGTATATGTGATTATATGGGAGTGTATGTGAGTATATGGGAGTATATGGGAGTATATGGGAGTGTATGTGAGTATATGTGAGTATATGTGAGTGTATGTGAGTATATGTGATTATATGGGAGTGTATGTGAGTATATGTGAGTATATGTGAGTGTATGGGAGTATATGGGAGTGTATGTGAGTATATGTGAGTGTATGTGATTATATGGGAGTGTATGTGATTATATGGGAGTGTATGTGAGTGTATGGGAGTGTATGTGAGTGTATGGGAGTGTATGTGAGTATATGGGAGTGTATGTGAGTATATGTGATTATATGGGAGTGTATGGGAGTGTATGTGAGTATATGTGAGTATATGGGAGTATATGGGAGTATATGGGAGTATATGTGATTATATGGGAGTGTATGTGAGTATATGGGAGTATATGGGAGTATATGGGAGTGTATGTGAGTATATGTGATTATATGTGAGTATATGTGATTATATGTGAGTATATGTGAGTGTATGTGAGTATATGTGAGTGTATGTGAGTATATGTGAGTATATGTGATTATATGTGAGTATATGTGAGTGTATGTGAGTGTATGTGAGTATATGTGAGTGTATGTGAGTATATGTGAGTGTATGTGAGTATATGTGAGTGTATGTGAGTATATGTGAGTGTATGT
>NC_133801.1:335044-370044 GCF_043250625.1 Sebastes fasciatus
GTACTGTATAATAGTGATATATAATAGTAATAGTATATATAATAGTAATAGCATATGTACTGTATAATAGTGATATATAATAGTAATAGTATATATAATAGTAATCGTATATGTACTGTATAATAGTGATATATAATAGTAATCGTATATATAATAGTAATCGTATATATAACAGTAATAGCATATGTACTGTATAATAGTGATATATAATAGTAATAGTATATATAACAGTAATAGCATATGTACTGTATAATAGTGATATATAATAGTAATAGTATATATAATAGTAATCGTATATGTACTGTATAATAGTGATATATAATAGTAATCGTATATATAATAGTAATAGTATATATAACAGTAATAGCATATGTACTGTATAATAGTGATATATAATAGTAATAGTATATATAACAGTAATAGCATATGTACTGTATAATAGTGATATATAATAGTAATAGTATATATAATAGTAATCGTATATGTACTGTATAATAGTGATATATAATAGTAATCGTATATATAATAGTAATCGTATATATAACAGTAATAGCATATGTACTGTATAATAGTGATATATAATAGTATCGTGGCATCCATACCGCCGGTCCGTCCGTGGTGGCGTAGCGGACCGTGATCTGGATCAGCCGGCTCGGTTTCAGTGCCGCTGACGGCAGGCTGATGTTCAGCGAGGAGCCGTAGTCCGTGAACGGGTCGACCCGGTACGTGAGGGAGACCGGCTCCTCCTGCCCGGCGCCGGGGACTTTACAGTCTATGGAGTGGATGAGGAGGGAGGGGTGGGAGTCCAGGACCAGGGTGTGGACCCCCGGCTGGACCGGGATCAGGTCCAGAACCAACCAGCCGCTCATCTCCTTCACGGCAAAGTTGAGCCGCAGGTCCAGGTGGAGGTGACGCAGCTGGAAGCAGCGGAAGTTAGACGCCGAGGCCACGTCCACCAGAGGGCACCGCGGGGTCCCGGGACCCGGACCCGGACCCGCCGAAGGTCGCTCCGAGTCCCCGACACACCGGGCCCCAGAGACCGGCAGGGACTTACGGCAGCAGCATAGCGAGGTGGGAGTCTGGTGGAGCTCTGCCATCATGAGCTAAACCTGGGACTAAACCCCGCTTAGACCTGGACTAACTGCATCCAAGACCAGCACCAAAAACCCACAGAGTCCAGAACCAACACCGACTGTCTTCACAAGGACAGAACAGACCAGGTCCGACTACATTTAACCCCAGACTGTCTACAGTCAGCCCTCTATGGAAGCCAGACCGGACTACATTCAGACCCCACTAAACCTGAGTCCAACAAAACCTGAACCAGAACTAAACGATAAGGACACTTTAACTGGACTACCTGCTTCTAGACACCAGGCGAAAACTGGGACGGACTACATTCAAACCGGGTTTTAAGCCTGAGACCCGGTCTTGTTTTTGTCTCTCTGTCAGTCAAAATACATTCAAAACCTCATTCAACAAAAGTCTAGATCTAGACCGGCTCTAAACACCGATAAGGACACTTAAGAACGGGGTTTGACCCGGGACTACCTGGTTCTAGACCCAGTAAACACAGACTAGTAGTTAACCAGCCTGGTTCTACCTCAGACTGAGAACAGCCCTCTATGAGAGACCAGACCAGACTACATTCAGAACCTCATTAAAGAAACGCCTCGTTGAACTCAAACAAACACCCATAAGGACACTGATCCAGAGCTGAGGACTACCTGTCTCCAGACCTGGTTCTACCTGGTTCTACCTGTCTCCAGACCTGGTTCTACCTGCCTCCAGACCTGGTTCTACCTGTCTCTAGGCTCCCACCTGGTTCTACCTGTCTCTAGACTCCCAACTGGCTCTACCTGTCTGTAGACTCCCACCTGGTTCTACCCGTCTCTAGGCTCCCACCTGGTTCTACCCGTCTCTAGGCTCCCACCTGGTTCTACCCGTCTCTAGGCTCCCACCTGGTTCTACCCGTCTCTAGGCTCCCACCTGGTTCTACCCGTCTCTAGGCTCCCATCTGGTTCTACCCGTCTCTAGGCTCCCACCTGGTTCTACCTGGTTCTACCTGTCTCTAGGCTCCCACCTGGTTCTACCTGGTTCTACCTGGTTCCAGACCTCCACTCTGACAACATTAAGAGCCTAACTTTAGCCCCCATATAAGCAGACTGAGTCTACATTCAACCCAGTTTAAAGCCCAGACAGGTGAACGGGTGTACAGGTGAACAGGTGAACAGGTGACTGTCAGCAGACTACATTGATGAAGTGTGTGATTGTCAGTCTGCTGTTAAACACTGAAGGACTCTGATGAGGAGCTCAACCGGCTAGCTGCTCTGCAGGTTAGCACCTTTAGCTTCAGGACACTTCGCCAAACTCCCTTTAAATAACACAGTACCTCTAACACACGGTACCACGGTACCACAGTACCACTCTCTACCTCTAACACACGGTACCACGGTACCACAGTACCACTCTCTACCTCTAACACACGGTACCACGGTACCACTCTACCTCTAACACACGGTACCACAGTACCACTCTACCTCTAACACACGGTACCACGGTACCACTCTACCTCTAACACACGGTACCACGGTACCACTGTAACACGGTACCAGGCGGTACCAGGCGGTACCACCAGAGACAACCTGATAATGACTAAACTAACCTGGTTAGCACAGCGAGCTAATTAGCTCAGAGGCTAATTAGCATTAGCAGCGGATTAGCAGCAGTTCATGTAAAATCCATCAGAGACTCAGACACACCGGTACCGGTACCGGTACCGGCCACCGGCTGCTGCTGGAGACTCAGCCCCGATCCCTGCTCCTAGTCCCGGACTCTGGATCCGGATCCTCCCGGTGGAGCTGCTGCTGCTGCTGGAGGAGATCAGAGGACCAGGAGGTTCAATAACCAGAGAGAGATCCAGAGAGAGAGGCCCTGCTCCGGACAGACAGGAAGTCACTCCAGCGGTAGTTAGAGGAGCCGGCTACAACTACAGGTACAGGTACAGATACAGCTACAGCTACAGGTACAGGTACAGGTACAGGTACAGGTACAGCTACAGCTACAGGTACAACTACAGGTACAGCTACAGGTACAGCTACAGCTACAGGTACAGCTACAGCTACAGGTACAGCTACAGCTACAGCTACAGCTACAGGTACAGCTACAGCTACAGCTACAGGTACAGGTACAGGTACAGGTACAGCTACAGGTACAGCTACAGCTACAGCTACAGGTACAGCTACAGCTACAGCTACAGGTACAGGTACAGCTACAGGTACAGCTACAGCTACAGCTACAGGTACAGCTACAGCTACAGCTACAGGTACAGCTACAGCTACAGCTACAGGTACAGCTACAGCTACAGCTACAGGTACAGGTACAGCTACAGCTACAGGTACAGGTACAGGTACAGCTACAGGTACAGCTACAGCTACAGCTACAGGTACAGCTACAGCTACAGCTACAGGTACAGGTACAGCTACAGGTACAGCTACAGCTACAGGTACAGCTACAGCTACAGGTACAGCTACAGGTACAGCTACAGCTACAGCTACAGGTACAGCTACAGGTACAGCTACAGGTACAGGTACAGGTACAGGTACAGCTACAGCTACAGGTACAGCTACAGCTACAGGTACAGGTACAGGTACAGCTACAGGTACAGCTACAACTACAGGTACAGCTACAGGTACAGCTACAGGTACAGCTACAGGTACAGCTACAGCTACAGCTACAGCTACAGGTACAGCTACAGCTACAGGTACAACTACAGCTACAGCTACAGGTACAGGTACAGGTACAGCTACAGCTACAGGTACAGCTACAGGTACAGCTACAGCTACAGCTACAGCTACAGGTACAGCTACAGCTACAGGTACAGGTACAGGTACAGCTACAGCTACAGCTACAGGTACAGGTACAGGTACAGCTACAGGTACAGGTACAGCTACAGGTACAGGTACAGGTACAGGTACAGGTACAGCTACAGCTACAGCTACAGGTACAGGTACAGGTACAGCTACAGCTACAGGTACAGGTACAGCTACAGGTACAGGTACAGCTACAGGTAACTTTTTTTTCCCAACATTTTTCAATCTTTTTTTTCCAGGCATTTTTTCGAGTCTTTTTTTCAAGAATTTTTCAAACATTTTTTTCAGACATTTTTTTCAAAAAATCTTTCCCAACATTTTTCAAACTTCTTTTTCAGATATCTTTTAGAGGCTTTTTTAAATTTATTTAATTCATTTTTGTTAATCTTTAGTCAGTTATTTATGATTTTTATGTATTTTATTTCATGTATGTTTGCTCATTTTCATACACATACAAATGGTTTTCCTTTATTCTATTATGTTATTTATTTATATTCTATTTTTATTCAATTTTAATATATTATATTACTAATAATAATATAATATATTGTATAATATAATAATAAATACAAATTTATAAAAAGTAAATAAAAATATAGTGAATACACTTATGTATATCAAATCAAATCAAATCAATTCAATTCAAATCAATTTATTTTTGTATAGCGTCAAATCACAACAGAAGTTATCTCAAGACGCTTTATATGTAGAGCAGGTCTATGACCGTACACCAGAGTTTAGAGACCCAACAGGATCCACCAAGCGCACTGTGGCCAGGAAACACTCCCCGATTACTGGGAAGAAACCTGGAGCAGAACCGGGCGCAGGGCGGGCGGCCATCTGCCGAGACCGGCTGGGGGGATAGAGAGAGAGAGAGAGAGAGAGAGAGAGAGAGATAGAGAGAGAGATAGAGAGAGAGAGAGAGAGAGAGAGAGAGAGAGAGAGAGAGAGAGAGAGAGAGAGAGAGAGAGAGAGAGAGAGAGAGAGAGAGAGAGAGAGAGAGAGAGAGAGAGAGAGAGAGAGAGAGAGAGAGAGAGAGAGAGAGAGAGAGAGAGAGAGAGAGAGAGAGAGAGAGAGAGAGAGAAGCAGCCACAATAGCAGTCTAGCAGCTGTAATAGCTAATACAAGTAGGGCTGATAACACAAAACCAATAGTGGTGGATGGAAAGAGTGATAATACAACTATCGGAAAGCCAGCACTGTCCAGCATCTCTCCTCAGTACGTCCATGTGTATTGGTGTGGGACGTCCCTGCGATCGATGCCCGTGCGTTGGTTCCTGCAGCATCAGCATGCTTGCTGGGAGCTCTTGATGTCTTTGGCAGTGATTGAGAAGTGTTATTCTCCAGGCTGCCACATTGTCATTAGGTGTTGGAAATCCCTCGTTAGCATTGGTAGTCCCTCGTACAGACGTAGTTAATTAGGGATGGTAGCAGTTGGTGTCAAGCAGGCACCGACGCGGCAGCAGATGCAGCCACAATACCGGAGACCACCAAGATCCAGGTGAAACCCTGCTCCAAGTGTACCCATGCTCCAGGTATAACCTCGCTCCCGGTGTGATCCCGCTCCAGGTATGACCTCACTCCAGGTGTGACCCCGCTCCACGGTTAGCTGCGAGACAAGGAGGCACAAGGACTCCCGGGAAGGAATGAAGTTAGTAACAACATGGACATGGGACATGAGTATATACAGAAGGAGAGGGGAGCTCAGTGTGTCATAGGAAGTTCCTTATGACAGTGTGTCATAGGAAGTCCCCCGGCAGTCTATGCCTATAGCAGCTTAAGTATAAGCGTTATCAAAGAGGAAAGTCTTTAGCCTACTCTTAAATGTAGAGACGGTGTCTGCCTCCCGGACTGAAACTGGGAGCTGGTTCCAGAGAAGAGGAGCTTGATAGCTGAAGGCTCTGGCTCCCATTCTACTTTTGGAGACTCTAGGAACCTCAAGTAACCCTGCATTCTGTGAGCGCAGTGCTCTAGTGGGGTAGTAGGGTACTATGAGCTCTTTAAGATATGATGGGGCCTGACCGTTTAGCGCTTTGTAGGTGAGGAGGACGATTTTAAAATCTATTCTGGATTTTACAGGCAGCCAGTGCAGAGAAGCTAATACAGGCGTAATATGATCTCTTTTTCTAGTTCTAGTCAGTACACGTGCTGCAGAATTCTGGATCAACTGGAGAGTCTTAAGAGACTTATTGGAGCAGCCTGATAATAAGGAATTGCAGTAATCGAGTCTAGAGGTAACAGTTTTGAGACAGGATGTGTCTGATCTTCACAATGTTACGTAGATGAAAGAAGGCAGTCCGTGAGGTTTGTTTTATGTGAGAGTTAAAGGACATATCCTGGTCGAAGACAACTCCCAGATTCCTTACGGTGGTGCTGGAGGCCAGGGCAATGCCATCTAAAGTAACTATATCATTAGATAATTTGTTTCGGAGGTGCTCAGGGCCTAGTACAATAACTTCAGTTTTGTCTGAGTTTAACATCAGGAAATTGCAGGTCATCCAGGTTTTTATGTCCTTAAGGCATGCTTGAAGTTTAGTTAACTGGTTTGTTTCGTCTGGCTTGATTGATAGATATAATTGAGTATCATCTGCATAACAATGAAAGTTTATGGAGTGTTTTCTAATAACATTGCCTAAGGGAAGCATATATAAGGTAAATAGAATTGGTCCAAGTACAGAACCCTGTGGAACTCCGTGACTAACTTTGGCGTACATGGAGGACTCATCGTTGACATGTACAAACTGAGATCGATCTGATAAATAGGACTTAAACCAACTTAGTGCAGTTCCTTTAATGCCAATTAAATGTTCCAGTCTTTGTAATAGGATGTCATGGTCAATGGTGTCGAAAGCAGCACTGAGATCTAGCAAGACAAGTACAGAGACAAGTCCTTTGTCCGATGCCATCAGAAGGTCATTTGTAATTTTCACTAGTGCTGTCTCTGTGCTATGGTGCACTCTAAATCCTGACTGATAATCCTCCAATAAATGGTTGTTCTGTAGAAAGTCACACAGCTGACTGGCAACTACTTTCTCCAGTATTTTGGAGGTAAAGGGAAGGTTAGATATAGGTCTATAGTTGGCTAGGACCTCAGGATCAAGAGTGGGCTTTTTAAGAAGAGGTTTAATTACAGCTACTTTAAAGGACTGTGGTACATAGCCTGTTAGTAAAGACACATTGACCATATCCAGTAAAGAGGTGCTAACTAGAGGTAAAACGTCTTTAAGCAGTCTAGTTGGAATAGGGTCTAGGAGACAGGTAGATGATTTAGATGAGGAGATCAGTGAGGTTAATTTGTGGAGATCGATAGGAGAAAAGCAGTCTAAATATATATCAGGTTGTACAGCTGTTTCTAAGGTTCCTAAGTTTGAGGATAAATTGGTACCAGTTGACGGTAGGAGGTGATTAATTTTGTCTCTAATAGTTATGATTTTATCATTAAAGAAACTCATGAAGTCACTACTACTGAGGGTTGTAGGAATACATGGCTCAATAGAGCTGTGACTTTCTGTCAGCCTGGCTACAGTGCTGAATAGAAACCTAGGGTTCTTATTTTTCTCTATTAATGATGAGTAATGGGCTGCTCTGGCATCACAGAGAGCCTTCCTATATGTTTTAAGACTATCTTGCCAGACTAAATGAGATTCTTCCTGTTTGGTGGAACGCCATATCCTTTCCAGTTTCCTCGATGCTTGCTTTAATTTGCGTGTTTGAGGGTTATACCATGGAGCTGACTTCCTTTGTTTTACTAACTTCTTTTTTAGAGGGGCAACAGAATCAAGTGTGACTCGCAGTGAGTCTGTAGCACTATCTACAAGATGATCAATTTGGGTAGGGCTAAAGTTAGCATACGAGTCCTCTGTTATATTGAGACATGGTATTGAATTTAATGCTGATGGAATCACTTCCTTAAATTTAGCTACAACACTATCGGATAGACATCTAGTGTACACACTTTTATCTGATGGTGTATAGTCTAGTAATAAGAATTCAAAAGTGATTAAATAATGGCCTGATAAAAGAGAGTTCTGTGGAAAAACAATTAAATGTTCAATTTCAACGCCATATGACATAACAAGGTCGAGGGTGTGGTTAAAGCGGTGAGTGGGTTTATGCACGTTCTGCGAGAAACCAATTGAATCTAATAAAGAGATAAACGCAGTACTGAGGCTATCATTATCAACGTCCACATGAATATTAAAATCACCTACTATAATGACTTTATCTGTTTTCAGGACTAAGCTTGATAGAAACTCTGAGAATTCAGATAGAAATTCAGAATATGGGCCTGGAGCGCGGTACACTATAACAAAGAGAATTGGCTGTAGTGCTTTCCAGGTTGGGTGTGAAAGACTAAGAACAAGGCTTTCAAATGAGTTATAATTTAGTTTAGTTTTAGGGTTTATTAATAGGCTTGAGTCGAAGATGGCTGCAACTCCACCTCCTCGGCCGGTGTCTCGAGGAATGTGAGTATTAATATGACTCGGGGGAGTGGATTCGTTTAGGCTGACATATTCTTCCTGACACAGCCAGGTTTCAGTAAGACAAAATAAATCAATGTGATTATCTGATATTAAATCATTTACTAGTAGAGCTTTAGATGACAGAGATCTGATATTTAAGAGTCCACATTTAATTCTCCTGTTTTGTTGCTTTATTGCAGTGCTAGTGTTAGATTGTATTAGATTATGATGTTTAACTCCTCTTCTGTTTACTTTTGATTTAATTAATTTAGGTGGGGCAGACACAGTCTCAGTTAGGTTTGGGGTTAAGCTATGGGTGGGTAACTGCTCTAATGGAAGCGCAGAGAAGTGTGTAAGACTACAGCTCTGCTTCCTGGAATGACCCCTGGTTTGTCATGGAATGACCCCTGGTTTGTCATGGAATGACCTCTGGTTTGTCATGGAATGACCTCTGGTTTGTCATGGAATGACCTCTGGTTTGTCATGGAATGACCTCTGGTTTGTCATGGAATGACCCCTGGTTTGTCCTGGAATGACCTCTGGTTTGTCATGGAATGACCTCTGGTTTGTCATGGAATGACCTCTGGTTTGTCATGGAATGACCTCTGATTTGTCATGGAATGACCTCTGGTTTGTCATGGAATGACCTCTGGTTTGTCATGGAAGGACCTCTGGTTTGTCATGGAATGACCTCTGGTTTGTCATGGAATGACCTCTGGTTTGTCATGGAATGACCTCTGGTTTGTCATGGAATGACCTCTGGTTTGTCCTGGAATGACCTCTGGTTTGTCATGGACTGACCTCTGGTTTGTCATGGACTGACCTCTGGTTTGTCCTGGAAGGACCTCTGGTTTGTCATGGAATGACCTCTGGTTTGTCATGGACTGACCTCTGGTTTGTCCTGGAATGACCTCTGGTTTGTCATGGATTTGTTCCACCAACAATCTTGGTCAGATTTCTGGATAAGAGAGCCGCACCATCCAAAGTAGGATGAATGCCGTCTCTCCTAATCAGACCAGGAATTCCCCAGAAAGGGTTCCAATTGTCAATGAAGCCCACATGGTTTGCTGGACACCACCACGACAGCCAGCTGTGGAATGACTTCATGCGGCTATACATGTCGTCACTGGTCAGGTTGGGGAGGGGGCCAGAGAAAACTACGGAGTCCGACATTGTTTTTGCGTATGCACACACCGATTGGACATTAACTTTAGTGACCTCCGATCGACGTAACCGGGTGTCATTACCGCCGACGTGAATAACAATCTTACTGTATTTACGTTTATCCTTAGCCAGCAGTTTCAAAACAGATTCAATGTCGCCCGCTCTGGCCCCCGGGATGCAAATAACTATGGCAGCTGACTTCGCTAACTTCACGTTCCGCAAAATGGAGCTGCCGATAACCAGAGTTGTATGTATACATTTGTATACATTTGTATACATACAATTTTATTTTTAATTTATATATATATTTATATTGTATATGTGTATTTGTTTATTTATTTACCTTTATTTATATTTTATTAAAGGTTTATTTGTAGTAATATGTTAGATTTGTTATAATCCCTATATTACTTGTATATATATTTGATTTTTTATCAACCCTTTATTAACATTTTATTAACTTTATTAAGTCTCTTCTGAATCAGAGTCGCCTCCGACAGACAGATGACAGTAACAGATACTGCCACGTACTCTGTAGTAATACTGCCACGTACTCTGTAGTAATACTACCACGTACTCTGTAGTAATACTACCACGTACTCTGTAGTAATACTACCACGTACTCTGTAGTAATACTGCCACGTACTCTGTAGTAATACTACCACGTACTCTGTAGTAATACTACCACGTACTCTGTAGTAATACTACCACGTACTCTGTAGTAATACTGCCACGTACTCAGTAGTAATACTACCACGTACTCTGTAGTAATACTACCACGTACTCTGTAGTAATACTACCACGTACTCTGTAGTAATACTACCACGTACTCTGTAGTAATACTACCACGTACTCTGTAGTAATACTGCCACGTACTCAGTAGTAATACTACCACGTACTCTGTAGTAATACTACCACGTACTCTGTAGTAATACTACCACGTACTCTGTAGTAATACTACCACGTACTCTGTAGTAATACTACCACGTACTCTGTAGTAATACTACCACGTACTCTGTAGTAATACTGCCACGTACTCAGTAGTAATACTACCACGTACTCTGTAGTAATACTGCCACGTACTCAGTAGTAATACTACCACGTACTCTGTAGTAATACTACCACGTACTCTGTAGTAATACTACCACGTACTCTGTAGTAATACTACCACGTACTCTGTAGTAATACTACCACGTACTCAGTAGTAATACTACCACGTACTCTGTAGTAATACTGCCACGTACTCAGTAGTAATACTACCACGTACTCAGTAGTAATACTACCACGTACTCTGTAGTAATACTGCCACGTACTCAGTAGTAATACTACCACGTACTCTGTAGTAATACTACCACGTACTCTGTAGTAATACTGCCACGTACTCTGTAGTAATACTGCCACGTACTCTGGTACAAGTAAAAGCCGTGCATTCTAAATGATTAGCGACAAAAATATACTCCTCATATACAGTACTTATATTACAGTACTTATATTACAGTACTTATACTACAGTACAAAGAGCAAAAGTACTCATTATGCAGAATCATATATATTTATTTATTATAGTTCTAATGCTGCTTTATGTCTGCTGGGTAGTTCCATCTATAATAATAATAATAAACTACTGAGTACTTCAGTTCTAGAAGTACTGCTCAGATATTATAGGATCAACACAGTAATACTACAGTACTACTATACTACAGTACATAATATCATTTACACGTTATCCATCAGTAGCAGTACATCAGTTAGTATTAATAGTGAGTACTAGTACAACACCAGTGTGTGTACTTCCTCTCTTATTGAGTACTGTCTGAATACATGTGATCATCAGTATCATGCAGCCTGACCCCGGCTCCAGCACTTCATGTTGTAGTACTCGTGTACTTTTCTTTATACTTCATGTTGTAGTACTCGTGTACTTTTCTTTATACTTCATGTTGTAGTACTCGTGTACTTTTCTTTATACTTCATGTTGTAGTACTCGTGTACTTTTCTTTATACTTCATGTTGTAGTACTTTTCTTTATACTTCATGTTGTAGTACTCTCGTGTACTTTTCTTTATACTTCATGTTGTAGTACTTTTCTTTATACTTCATGTTGTAGTACTCTCGTGTACTTTTCTTTATACTTCATGTTGTAGTACTCTCGTGTACTTTTCTTTATACTTCATGTTGTAGTACTCTCGTGTACTTTTCTTTATACTTCATGTTGTAGTACTCTCGTGTACTTTTCTTTATACTTCATGTTGTAGTACTCGTGTACTTTTCTTTGTACTTCATGTTGTAGTACTCTCGTGTACTTTTCTTTATACTTCATGTTGTAGTACTCTCGTGTACTTTTCTTTATACTTCATGTTGTAGTACTCTCGTGTACTTTTCTTTATACTTCATGTTGTAGTACTCGTGTACTTTTCTTTATACTTCATGTTGTAGTACTCTCGTGTACTTTTCTTTATACTTCATGTTGTAGTACTCTCGTGTACTTTTCTTTATACTTCATGTTGTAGTACTCGTGTACTTTTCTTTATACTTCATGTTGTAGTACTCGTGTACTTTTCTTTATACTTCATGTTGTAGTACTTTTCTTTATACTTCATGTTGTAGTACTCGTGTACTTTTCTTTATACTTCATGTTGTAGTACTCTCGTGTACTTTTCTTTATACTTCATGTTGTAGTACTCGTGTACTTTTCTTTATACTTCATGTTGTAGTACTCGTGTACTTTTCTTTATACTTCATGTTGTAGTACTTTTCTTTATACTTCATGTTGTAGTACTCTCGTGTACTTTTCTTTATACTTCATGTTGTAGTACTCTCGTGTACTTTTCTTTATACTTCATGTTGTAGTACTCTCGTGTACTTTTCTTTATACTTCATGTTGTAGTACTCTCGTGTACTTTTCTTTATACTTCATGTTGTAGTACTCGTGTACTTTTCTTTGTACTTCATGTTGTAGTACTCTCGTGTACTTTTCTTTATACTTCATGTTGTAGTACTCTCGTGTACTTTTCTTTATACTTCATGTTGTAGTACTCTCGTGTACTTTTCTTTATACTTCATGTTGTAGTACTCTCGTGTACTTTTCTTTATACTTCATGTTGTAGTACTTTTCTTTATACTTCATGTTGTAGTACTCTCGTGTACTTTTCTTTATACTTCATGTTGTAGTACTCGTGTACTTTTCTTTATACTTCATGTTGTAGTACTCGTGTACTTTTCTTTATACTTCATGTTGTAGTACTCTCGTGTACTTTTCTTTATACTTCATGTTGTAGTACTCTCGTGTACTTTTCTTTATACTTCATGTTGTAGTACTCGTGTACTTTTCTTTATACTTCATGTTGTAGTACTTTTCTTTATACTTCATGTTGTAGTACTCTCGTGTACTTTTCTTTATACTTCATGTTGTAGTACTCGTGTACTTTTCTTTATACTTCATGTTGTAGTACTCTCGTGTACTTTTCTTTATACTTCATGTTGTAGTACTCGTGTACTTTTCTTTATACTTCATGTTGTAGTACTCTCGTGTACTTTTCTTTATACTTCATGTTGTAGTACTCGTGTACTTTTCTTTATACTTCATGTTGTAGTACTCTCGTGTACTTTTCTTTATACTTCATGTTGTAGTACTCGTGTACTTTTCTTTATACTTCATGTTGTAGTACTCTCGTGTACTTTTCTTTATACTTCATGTTGTAGTACTCTCGTGTACTTTTCTTTATACTTCATGTTGTAGTACTCTCGTGTACTTTTCTATAGACTCACTTTAAACCCGTCTGACAGCGAGTCGTGTCTGTGAGGTCAAACTCAGGGCTCAACCTGCCACACTGCTGCCCTCTGCTGTCTGTTAGTGGTGCTACACACAGACACCTGAACGCATCTTAAAGGGACCGTCTGGGACAGTTCAGACCCGGATCCAGACCCTAGTCCCAGTTCAGACCCGGATCCAGCCCCTAGTCCCTCTCCCTAGGGAGCCTCACTGAGCTGAGAGTGGGAGAGACCAGGGACCAGAGACCAGACTAGAACTGGGCCAAACCCTCATTCATTTATTTATCCAACTAACTGGAGGTGGACAAAATATTAGAAACAGTGAATAGACTGATCACCGATCGATCACTGATCATTGAGCTGATGTATTGATGAATCATTGATTAGAATGAGGAGACGGAGACGGATCTTTGGACCTGATATCAGTTTTATTGTTTCTGTACAAACGAGAACATCGACGGCTGCAGATGTTTCCTCTTCACACTCGAGAAGGATACAGCATCTGGAAACAGACAGGAAGTCACAGACCGTCACAATAAAAGACAACACAGAGGAGACGGGTTAACACACACTCAGTTTCCAGCTCTTTACTAGTACACCACACTAACCCTGAGCTCTTAGTGGAGCTACAGACTCTTTACAGACTCAATAAGAAAGTCCCAACCGAATATATATTTGAATATAATTGTATTTTTGATTATACACTATACCCATACTATACCGTAATCAATAGGACTAGTGGAATTAACATATTGATATATGTAGTACTTCTCTTTTCATGTGAAACATTAAAATCAATCAGTCTGAGCGATGTATTGTGAACTTGTTCAGGTACAGGAAACACCTGCTGATGCATTTAAAGACACTCAGAAATCTAAGAATTCAACAGGCAACAAACCAACAAGTGACTTTGTTGTGACTCTCAGATGTCCGAGTGTCCCTGAACACAGCGGAGGTCCTTGAACTCACCACTCTGACTCTGTGTCCCATGGCTTTAGCCGGCAGGTTGCTGCTGAATTTGGCTCGGACCATGCCGCTGCTCCCGTGGGCCCGGGTCACCTTCCCCCAGATCACACGGGTCTTATTGGGTTTACCGCCCGGCGTCACCGTGTTCCTGCAGACACAACACAGGGTTCAGTTAACCCACACACACTGGTTTCAGTCTCCCGTCCGTCTAACCGGACGAGCGTCCCCTGTCTGTCTAACCGGGCGTGCGTCTCCTGTCCCTCTAACCGGTCGAGCGTCTACCGTCTGTCTAACCGGGCGTGCGTCTCCTGTCCCTCTAACCGGTCGAGCGTCTACCGTCTACCGTCTGTCTAACCAGGCGTGCGTCTCCTGTCCCTCTAACCGGTCGAGCGTCTACCGTCTGTCTAACCGGGCGTGCGTCTCCTGTCCCTCTAACGGGCGAGCCACTCCCGTCTGCCTAACCGGGCGAGCCACTCCCGTCCGCCTAACCGGTCGAGCGTCTACCGTCCGTCTAACCGGGCGTGCGTCTCCCGTCCGTCTAACCGGGCGTGCGTCTCCCGTCCGTCTAACCGGGCGTGCGTCTCCCGTCCGTCTAACCGGGCGTGCGTCTCCCGTCCGTCTAACCGGGCGTGCGTCTCCCGTCCGTCTAACCGGGCGTGCGTCTCCCGTCCGTCTAACCGGGCGTGCGTCTCCTGTCCCTCTAACGGACGAGCGTCTACCGTCCGTCTAACCGGGCGTGCGTCTCCTGTCCCTCTAACGGACGAGCGTCTACCGTCCGTCTAACCGGGCGTGCGTCTCCTGTCCCTCTAACGGGCGTGCGTCTCCTGTCCCTCTAACCGGTCGAGCGTCTACTGTCCGTCTAACCGGGCGAGCGTCTACTGTCCGTCTAACCGGGCGTGCGTCTACTGTCCGTCTAACCGGGCGTGCGTCTCCTGTCCCTCTAACGGACGAGCGTCTCCTGTCCGTCTAACCGGGCGTGCGTCTCCTGTCCGTCTAACCGGGCGTGCGTCTCCTGTCCCTCTAACGGACGAGCGTCTACTGTCCGTCTAACCGGGCGTGCGTCTCCTGTCCGTCTAACCGGGCGTGCGTCTCCTGTCCCTCTAACGGACGAGCGTCTACTGTCCGTCTAACCGGGCGTGCGTCTCCTGTCCCTCTAACGGACGAGCGTCTCCTGTCCGTCTAACGGACGAGCGTCTCCTGTCCCTCTAACGGACGAGCGTCTCCTGTCCGTCTAACGGACGAGCGTCTCCTGTCCCTCTAACGGACGAGCGTCTCCTGTCCGTCTAACCGGGCGTGCGTCTCCTGTCCGTCTAACCGGGCGTGCGTCTCCTGTCCCTCTAACGGACGAGCGTCTACTGTCCGTCTAACCGGGCGTGCGTCTCCTGTCCCTCTAACGGACGAGCGTCTCCTGTCCGTCTAACGGACGAGCGTCTCCTGTCCCTCTAACGGACGAGCGTCTCCTGTCCCTCTAACGGACGAGCGTCTCCTGTCCGTCTAACGGACGAGCGTCTCCTGTCCGTCTAACGGACGAGCGTCTCCTGTCCGTCTAACGGACGAGCGTCTCCTGTCCGTCTAACGGACGAGCGTCTCCTGTCCGTCTAACGGACGAGCGTCTCCTGTCCCTCTAACGGACGAGCGTCTCCTGTCCGTCTAACGGACGAGCGTCTCCTGTCCGTCTAACGGACGAGCGTCTCCTGTCCGTCTAACGGACGAGCGTCTCCTGTCCGTCTAACGGACGAGCGTCTCCTGTCCGTCTAACGGACGAGCGTCTCCTGTCCGTCTAACGGACGAGCGTCTCCTGTCCGTCTAACGGACGAGCGTCTCCTGTCCGTCTAACGGACGAGCGTCTCCTGTCCCTCTAACGGACGAGCGTCTCCTGTCCGTCTAACGGACGAGCGTCTCCTGTCCGTCTAACGGACGAGCGTCTCCTGTCCGTCTAACCGGTTGAGCGTCTCCCGTCTGTCTAACGGGAGAGCGTCTCCCGTCTGTCTAACGGGAGAGCGTCTCCCGTCTGTCCAACAGGTGAGTGTCTTACTTCTTGGCCTTGTAGACGTAGGCGCAGCGTTTCCCGAGGTAGAAGTCCACCTCGTCTCTGGTGTAACATCCCTCGAGCTTCAGCAGCGCCGTGTTTTCACGCTGGTTCCTCAGACCGCGCTTATAGCCGGTGAAGATGGCCTTACTCCATAGTCTGACCAATCAAACACAGAGACACAGATCAGTCTGACCAATCAAACACAGAGTTAGTAGTGGAGACAGCAGCTGGACTCAGGTGAGACCAGCCGACAGGTGCTGCTGCTTACCTTCCAGGCATCGTCAGTCTTCTCCAGGTGAGTCCACCTGCACACACAAACAGTCACATGATCAGCAGAGTTCACTTCTGTTGTCCCCAGCAGCTGGTCTGTTCTACTGTCTGCTCACAACCCATCAAAACAACCCTAAATACCAGGATGTAGAGTCCCAGGTGTAGCTGAGTGATCAGACCGACTACAGTCCACCACCTGTCTCACCTTCACAGCACTGAGATCAGATATGAGCAGCTGTGTGGAGCTAACAGGAAGCTAACAGGAAGCTAGCAGGTAACATGTTGCAGCCACAGATCTTTAGGGGGACACGGGCCGCTGCCTCAGCCGGTCCAGCCGGTCCTCAGGGCCTCGTCCCACCCAGCTCATCACCTGTGTGACCTGCTGCCGTCTGGCTACAGATACAGCTCAATGAAAGCACCTCCAGACTCCGTTTGTCTCTCTGGGTCATACGGACACGGAACAGACGATACATCTGCAGTATGAATACACTAAATGTGAAATACATCGTCTGTGCAATATATCCTCCATCCATCCATCTTCAACCGCTTATCCGGGATCGGGTCGCGGGGGTCTCCCTTTCCCGGGCCACATTAACCAGCTCTGACTGGGGGATCCCGAGGCGTTCCCAGGCCAGAGTAGAGATATAATCTCTCCACCTAGTCCTGGGTCTTCCCCGTGGTCTCCTCCCAGCTGGTCGTGCCTGGAACACCTCCCAAGGGAGGCGCCCAGGAGGCATCCGTGCTAGATGCCCGAACCACCTCAACTGGCTCCTTTCGACGCAAAGGAGCAAGGACTCTACTCCGAGTTCCTCACGGATGACTGAGCTTCTGCAATATATCCTTTGATACAAAATACACGAGTTCAACTACCTGTTCACACGTTCTTTATTTACATCCCATCTGCTTCATACTTCTACTGTAACACTTGTGTTTCTATTTATTTACTCCATCTACTGTTTTATTTGCTGTATAACTGTTTGACCTGTTCTCTGTTTATCTGCCTCGTTTAGTCTCCAGTTAGTTTTAAAGCTCTGACCAGAAGTGGACTCTGAATCTCCTATTGAACACATGAAGGCTTTCTGTTCTGTTCCAACAGCTGCTCTCAACTCTGGAGCTACCAGCGGACCGGTTAGAGTGTAACACCTGATGGACATCCGTCTGAGACATAAACACGACTCTCTCTGATGCCAACACGCTGACTAACATCCCGGTAACACGCTGACTAACATCCCGGTAACACGCTGACGGTAACATCCCGGTAACACGCTGACGGTAACCTCCCGGTAACACGCTGACGGTAACATCCCGGTAACACGCTGACGGTAACCTCCCGGTAACACGCTGACTAACATCCCGGTAACATCCCGGTAACACGCTGACTGTAACATCCCGGTAACACGCTGACTAACATCCCGGTAACCTCCCGGTAACACGCTGACTAACATCCCGGTAACACGCTGACTGTAACCTCCCGGTAACACGCTGACGGTAACCTCCCGGTAACACGCTGACTAACATCCCGGTAACACGCTGGCGGTAACATCCCGGTAACACGCTGACTAACATCCCGGTAACACGCTGACTAACATCCCGGTAACACGCTGACTAACATCCTGGTAACACGCTGACGGTAACATCCCGGTAACACGCTGACTAACATCCCGGTAACACGCTGACTAACATCCCGGTAACCTCCCGGTAACACGCTGACTAACATCCCGGTAACACGCTGACGGTAACATCCCGGTAACACGCTGACTAACATCCCGGTAACATCCCGGTAACACGCTGACTGTAACATCCCGGTAACACGCTGACTAACATCCCGGTAACCTCCCGGTAACACGCTGACTAACATCCCGGTAACACGCTGACTGTAACCTCCCGGTAACACGCTGACGGTAACCTCCCGGTAACACGCTGACTAACATCCCGGTAACACGCTGGCGGTAACATCCCGGTAACACGCTGACTAACATCCCGGTAACACGCTGACTAACATCCCGGTAACACGCTGACTAACATCCTGGTAACACGCTGACGGTAACATCCCGGTAACACGCTGACTAACATCCCGGTAACACGCTGACTAACATCCCGGTAACCTCCCGGTAACACGCTGACTAACATCCCGGTAACACGCTGACGGTAACCTCCCGGTAACACGCTGACGGTAACCTCCCGGTAACACGCTGACTAACATCCCGGTAACATCCCGGTAACACGCTGACTGTAACATCCCGGTAACACGCTGACTAACATCCCGGTAACCTCCCGGTAACACGCTGACTAACATCCCGGTAACACGCTGACTGTAACCTCCCGGTAACACGCTGACGGTAACCTCCCGGTAACACGCTGACTAACATCCCGGTAACACGCTGGCGGTAACATCCCGGTAACACGCTGACTAACATCCCGGTAACACGCTGACTAACATCCCGGTAACACGCTGACTAACATCCTGGTAACACGCTGACGGTAACATCCCGGTAACACGCTGACTAACATCCCGGTAACACGCTGACTAACATCCCGGTAACCTCCCGGTAACACGCTGACTAACATCCCGGTAACACGCTGACTGTAACCTCCCGGTAACACGCTGACGGTAACCTCCCGGTAACACGCTGACTAACATCCCGGTAACACGCTGGCGGTAACATCCCGGTAACACGCTGACTAACATCCCGGTAACACGCTGACTAACATCCCGGTAACACGCTGACTAACATCCTGGTAACACGCTGACGGTAACATCCCGGTAACACGCTGACTAACATCCCGGTAACACGCTGACTAACATCCCGGTAACCTCCCGGTAACACGCTGACTAACATCCCGGTAACACGCTGACGGTAACATCCCGGTAACACGCTGACTAACATCCCGGTAACATCCCGGTAACACGCTGACTGTAACATCCCGGTAACACGCTGACTAACATCCCGGTAACCTCCCGGTAACACGCTGACTAACATCCCGGTAACACGCTGACTGTAACCTCCCGGTAACACGCTGACGGTAACCTCCCGGTAACACGCTGACTAACATCCCGGTAACACGCTGGCGGTAACATCCCGGTAACACGCTGACTAACATCCCGGTAACACGCTGACTAACATCCCGGTAACACGCTGACTAACATCCTGGTAACACGCTGACGGTAACATCCCGGTAACACGCTGACTAACATCCCGGTAACACGCTGACTAACATCCCGGTAACCTCCCGGTAACACGCTGACTAACATCCCGGTAACACGCTGACGGTAACCTCCCGGTAACACGCTGACGGTAACCTCCCGGTAACACGCTGACTAACATCCCGGTAACATCCCGGTAACACGCTGACTGTAACATCCCGGTAACACGCTGACTAACATCCCGGTAACCTCCCGGTAACACGCTGACTAACATCCCGGTAACACGCTGACTGTAACCTCCCGGTAACACGCTGACGGTAACCTCCCGGTAACACGCTGACTAACATCCCGGTAACACGCTGGCGGTAACATCCCGGTAACACGCTGACTAACATCCCGGTAACACGCTGACTAACATCCCGGTAACACGCTGACTAACATCCTGGTAACACGCTGACGGTAACATCCCGGTAACACGCTGACTAACATCCCGGTAACCTCCCGGTAACACGCTGACTAACATCCCGGTAACACGCTGACGGTAACATCCCGGTAACACGCTGACTAACATCCCGGTAACCTCCCGGTAACACGCTGACTAACATCCCGGTAACACGCTGACTAACATCCCGGTAACACGCTGACGGTAACCTCCCGGTAACACGCTGACTAACATCCCGGTAACACGCTGACGGTAACCTCCCGGTAACACGCTGACTAACATCCCGGTAACACGCTGACTGTAACATCCCGGTAACCTCCCGGTAACACGCTGACTAACATCCCGGTAACCTTCCGGTAACACGCTGACGGTAACATCCCGGTAACACGCTGACTAACATCCCGGTAACACGCTGACTAACATCCCGGTAACACGCTGACTAACATCCCGGTAACACGCTGACTAACATCCCGGTAACACGCTGACGGTAACCTCCCGGTAACACGCTGACTAACATCCCGGTAACACGCTGACGGTAACCTCCCGGTAACACGCTGACGGTAACATCCCGGTAACACGCTGACGGTAACCTCCCGGTAACACGCTGACGGTAACATCCCGGTAACCTCCCGGTAACACGCTGACTAACATCCCGGTAACACGCTGACTAACATCCCGGTAACACGCTGACTAACATCCCGGTAACACGCTGACTAACATCCCGGTAACACGCTGACTAACATCCCGGTAACACGCTGACGGTAACATCCCGGTAACCTCCCGGTAACACGCTGACTAACATCCCGGTAACACGCTGACTAACATCCCGGTAACACGCTAACTAACATCCCGGTAACACGCTGACTAACATCCCGGTAACACGCTGACTAACATCCCGGTAACACGTTGACGGTAACCTCCCGGTAACACGCTAACTAACATCCCGGTAACACGTTGACGGTAACCTCCCGGTAACACGCTGACTAACATCCTGGTAACACGCTGACTAACATCCCGGTAACACGCTGACTAACATCCCGGTAACACGCTGACTAACATCCCGGTAACCTCCCGGTAACACGCTGACTAACATCCCGGTAACCTCCCGGTAACACGCTGACTAACATCCCGGTAACCTCCCGGTAACACGCTGACTAACATCCCGGTAACACGTTGACGGTAACCTCCCGGTAACACGCTGACTAACATCCCGGTAACCTCCCGGTAACACGCTGACTAACATCCCGGTAACACGCTGACTAACATCCCGGTAACACGCTGACTAACATCCCGGTAACACGCTGACTAACATCCCGGTAACCTCCCGGTAACACGCTGACTAACATCCCGGTAACCTCCCGGTAACACGCTGACTAACATCCCGGTAACACGTTGACGGTAACCTCCCGGTAACACGCTGACTAACATCCCGGTAACACGTTGACGGTAACCTCCCGGTAACACGCTGACAGGACCGGGAGAGAAACTATAGTTTCTACCGGCTCCACCGCCAGCAGACCGGGAGGTGTCTCTGAGTCTCCCCGGCCAGCAGCCTCTCTGCCCGGCCAGGCTCCGCTCCACCAGCCGCCGTTAGCTCCGGTAGCTCTGTTAGCTCTGCTATCCAGTCTAAATCTCCGCCATCGCGGCCCGCAGCAGCGCCCCGCCGCGCCGGTGCCCGCGGGGCGCTGTGCCCGGTGCGTGGCGGCGGGTATTGCGCGGGCAGAGGCTGTATTAGAGGAGTTATTGCAGGTTGTAGTCGGACATGCGGAGACTCACCGTCTCTCTCCGAACAGCAAGATGGAGGGAAAGGATGCGCGAAAGGGATGCTGGGTAATTATGGTCCACAGAGGAGTCCGCGGAGCTGCCTGAACAGAAAGAGAAGAAATCAATATCTTACTTTATTTCATGTTTTAATCATTCCTACTATGTTTTTAAGTATCCCGCCTTTACTTTATACTTTATTATTTTAGCCAATTTTACAGTTTTTTATTTTAAAGCACTTTGTGTTAAAACAGCTGCAAATAAATCTTATTATTATTATTTAATAACCCTTTAAAGGGCCTGTTAGTAAGAATCCTAAATGTCTTGTTAACAGCTTCACCTGTGTCCGTTAAGTCAACTAGAGTCAGCGTCCTGTTGCTGGCGCTTGTGCTCGCTCTGCATAGACATGAAGGAGCATCACTCAACACAGTGAGGAGACACACGTCAGCTAAAAGCACAATATCACTCTATATTTCAGCTGCTTGGCAGTAATGTTAGCTGACCAGACCAAGGTCTCTCCATGAATCAATGCTGATCCTAGTGTTGGCTTTTCCCGCCTCAGCCTCCCGACCGCGGCCGGAGGGAACGGGGGAGACGATAACGTTTCTCTCTGCGGAGCCCCGTCACTTCACAAGACACGGGAAACCTCTGTTGGTCTGGAGGAGCTGCAGCAGTTATTTCTGCACAAACGTCCACTGAACATTCACTAGATATTCTCAGAGCTAAACTAACTCTTCTGCAGTGTGGAGTGAGCAGCATGCACGTGAGAGGTGGAGAGAGAGAGAGAGAAGGAGCGCGGTGTGTGAGTGAAGGCAGGCAGAGGAGCAGAGACTCCGGCCACACGCCAGCACATGTGTCCCGACCCGGTACATTTATACACTTAAAAAGTTACAAACAGTCCTTTAAAACATCTAATCATTAACTTGTGTTGATTAAATGTTTTATTATTCTAGATATTCTATTTAATTACATTTTTTGAATCATTTTAATCTTGAATTGGATACAAATAGAATGTATGTATGAATTAATCCTGGGAGTGATAACAGATAATTATAATGAAACAACATATAACATCATGACAGCGTATAAAAGCTTCATTATAGAACTTCTATTGTTCCCTTAGAGCTCCATGTGGAACTAAATACAAAGGAAAGTAATAGAAGTCTACCGGTCAGACTGCACAAGAGAAACAACATGAAACTGTTTATTAATCTATATTGATATACATATATATATATATATAGAAGTAAAGAGAGACGTGGATGAGGTGATGGAGCGAGTCAAATTAAAATATTTATTTAAAGCATTTAAACTCAACTCTTCATACAGATGTGTTCAAATCTTTTATACAGAAACAAGAAAACAGGAAACAAATGTAAAACTGACAGTCTGTTTGTCCTCCATGAGACAACGGTGGAATGTCCTTTAAAACCACATGAGCCCGCCGTCACATGACCCCGTCACCGCCGCCACGTCACATGACCCCGTCACATGACCCGCCGCCACGTCACATGACCCCGTCACATGACCCCGTCACCGCCGCCACGTCACATGACCCCGTCACATGACCCGCCGCCACGTCACATGACCCCGTCACATGACCCCGTCACCGCCGCCACGTCACATGACCCCGTCACATGACCCGCCGTCACGTCACATGACCCCGTCACATGACCCGCCGTCACATGACCCCGTCACCGGCGCAGGAGAAACACACGAAGAACAAAAAACATAAAACATCTGTACAAACATGACACCACCTGGTCAGTCAGCGCACGAGGACGCCCGTCTGCTCAGGACACGGAGACACGGAGACACAGAGACACGGGATTGGACAGCACAACTGTCAATCAATCACAGTGGGGGGTGGGGGTCTGCTGGGCCCTGAGTTCGGCCTCACAAGACCAGATTAAAGGTGCCAGGTGAAGCTGCGTTCAGGGTCCCTCTGGTCCCAGCCGCTCAGCTGAAGGTGTGATGCTGCGTTCAGGGGAAATAGGAACAAACTGAACATCATGTCCCCTGAATGCAGCATGAGAGATAGAACATGCTGGTCATCGTCTCTGTGGAGGTCAAACTGTGACATCATCACATCCAGAACAACCTGAACTCTATGTACAGAACCAGGACCGGGACCGGGTCCGGAGCAGAGGGTCGACTCTCAGTCTGGAACGGTGACGTACGGTGACTCCACCGCAGGAACACGGCGACGCCACGACCGCCTTTAGAGTTCGCTGCTCCTTTAACCACGTGGAGATGACCTCGTGAACAAAAAACAAAGTCTCTCGTCCTTTGACCTTTGACCCTGGACTGCGTCCGTCCATGATGCTCTATGTGACATATATATATAATATATATATATATATGTATATATTTACAGAGTACATTTGTACACATATATTCAATAAAGACCGTGACTGGTTTAGCGTCAGAGGATTCACATAAAAAAATGTCCCAGAATGCAACAGAAACATCAGCAGCTCGTCGTCTGAGGTCTATTTATTCTACTACTCTTCTTTATTTATGAGCGTTAATAAATAACGTTGACGTGTTGACCGTTTACAGACGTGTGATTCAGGCCTGTTGTCCTGATCAATAAAGACATTAGATAATGTTATTAGTGTCTCTGATTTCATCGGAACGTTATCGTGCCGTATAAATAAAGTTTTATTATAAAGTTAAAAAAAAGAAAGAAAATTACTCAACTTTGTGAAACTGTTTTTAATGAATGAATGAATTATGACCCCTCAGGTCAGGTGATTAAAGGTCAGATAGTGACGGACTCTGAGCCGCAGCACGTGATCAATGAACCTGATTGATGTTGCTAGATGAAGGTGATGAAGGTGATGACCACCTGATTGGATCGGCCAGGTCACCTGAGCCATCACAGAGACAAAGAGATCCTGTGAACGGAGACGAGACGTCCGTCTGACGTCAACAAAGAGCCTCCGAGTCAGAGTCACATGACCGCTGATGTCACTCAAACTGACGTCCAATCAGAACTCAGTCAGGTTTGAAATAGTTTGGATGTGACGGAGAGAACTGAGCCGAAGACTCAACTGATCTCACAACATGCTACCTGCAGTTAGCACTGTTAGCTAGTGTTAGCGCCACCTCCAGGTTAGCTAGCATTAGCATGTACACCTGTACACCTGCACACCTGCACACCTGCGTATCGCCGTCATGAGGACGTCATCTCTAAACCAACATTATCCACACAAGCTGATGTTAGCATGAAGCTACATTAGCGCAGCTAGCTGTGATGCTAAAGCTAGCATGCTTTTAGCTAACTGTTAGCTAATTATATTTGAAAGATGTAAACTTTAAAACCAATAAAGTTCATGTTAGCTCCCATACAAACCAACTAGCTTCATAATGTTCTTATATTAATAACATGACATGCTAATGTTATCATCTCAAAACAACATGTTAGCTATCATTAGCTTCAGCTCCAAACCGACTCATTGAATGTTAGCTCGTATTTGAAGCTAGCCGTTTCAGCGGAAGCTTCACAGCTAGCTTCATGTTAGCTCGTATTAGCTTCACAGCTAGCTTCATGCTAGCTTCATGTTAGCTTCATGCTAGCTTCATGTTAGCTCGTATTAGCAGTGTCTTCTGTACATTTATGGACCAATATTAGCTTGAATCTCAAACCAAGTGGTTTAATATCAGCTAATAATGAATGTTAATCTACAAACCAACACGGTTCACAATGTTAGCTAGTGTTAGCGTTGTTAGCGTAACATGAATACTGCTACCGTTAGCCGTTAGCAGCGAGCTCCATTAGTGTCATCTGAATGAACAACCTGCTGTACATTTATGCTAACTACTGTTAGCTTCATCTTTTTCCATGCAAAGTAACATTAGCATTTAGCTACATTAGCATATAGCTACATTAGCATTTAGCTACATTAGCATTTAGCTACATTAGCTTCCGCTCCAGACCAACCGGGTCACGTAAACCACGTCACTCTTTCTTGTAGTCACAGGTTTTAAAGACTATTTGACATGTTTGGTTTGTTTTTAAAGTTGAATTTACACGTTTAGTGTCTGAATGTTATTAATGTTATCCGTTAGCTCCGTTAGCTTCAGCGTGTTTATTAGATCCATAAATAAATCAGATCAGAGATCAAGAAGGCCTCGACCTCCACGACGGTCCGTAACAGAAGACGACCCGCAACGTTAGCAGTTAGCTGTGTCAGCTCTCAAACCTCCTCCATCCATCAGGCTGATAATGACATCATCAACCATCAGGCTGATAATGACATCATCAACCATCAGGCTGATAATGACATCATCAACCATCAGGCTGATAATGACATCATCATCCATCAGGCTGATAATGACATCATCATCCATCAGGCTGATAATGACATCATCATCCATCAGGCTGATAATGACATCATCAACCATCAGGCTGATAATGACATCATCATCCATCAGGCTGATAATGACATCATCAACCATCAGGCTGATAATGACATCATCATCCATCAGGCTGATAATGACATCATCAACCATCAGGCTGATAATGACATCATCATCCATCAGGCTGATAATGACATCATCATCCATCAGGCTGATAATGACATCATCATCCATCAGGCTGATAATGACATCATCAACCATCAGGCTGATAATGACATCATCATCCATCAGGCTGATAATGACATCATCAACCATCAGGCTGATAATGACATCATCATCCATCAGGCTGATAATGACATCATCAACCATCAGGCTGATAATGACATCATCATCCATCAGGCTGATAATGACATCATCATCCATCAGGCTGATAATGACATCATCATCCATCAGGCTGATAATGACATCATCATCCATCAGGCTGATAATGACATCATCAACCATCAGGCTGATAATGACATCATCATCCATCAGGCTGATAATGACATCATCATCCATCAGGCTGAACGTCCAGATGGAATCACAGGACTGTTTATAGACGGTAACATGATGAGATGGTGTTGGGGATTGTAACGTTCCTGTTCTCTGAATGACTGAATGAATATAACCTGCTCATATTTAGCTCTTTATTCATTTCACTCTACGGTCGCTCTCGTCTCTACGTCCACCGAGCAGCTCGTCCGTCAGCAGGACGACTGAACTCAGGTATGGGTGAGTACGCCGGTCTATGGACCAATCAGATCCCATCATTTATTCACCTGTTTAACTGAGTTCTTCTTCTCTGCTCCAGAACAGCAGCCTTCACTGTGCTGTCACCCTGGAGGTATCATGGCTACTACTGTTTTACAGCAGAGAAGAAGAACTGACTCGTCACAGCTGTTTATTAATAATAATAACTATATGTATCATGCTGTTATTGGATCGGTGCTCGGTATCGGTATGAGGAAGGAATAAATGGTCTCAGAACATCTCTCCAGATCTTCCTGTAACTTGGTGGGGGGGTGTAGGAGCTGATCTGGATCAGCATTATTAATGACTCATGGAGACGACCCGGTGGAGCTCTGATCTCTCAGAGTCCTTCTGGTGTCTCTGTGGTCTCATTCTCTAGTTAGTGGAACCGGTCCCAGGGTTAACGCTGAAGACCCGTTAACAGGTAACGGCTGATCACTCTGAGCTACGAGCTGTGGCATGTTGTCTTTGAGGGTGCAGCTGTGCCGGTCTCTCCGTCAGAACCAGACCTGCTGCTGTTCTGGATCACTCTTGAAGACCCAGACCTGCTGCTGTTCTGGATCACTGTTTACCTCTCCACCTGAACACGTCACCACTAACTACCAGGAGCGTTACAGGAGGCCGACTGAGCGCGTGCGGTGGTGGTGGTGGGGGCGGCGGCGGCGTCTACATGCTGGCGGAGGGTCCGGGCGTCGGCGTTGTCGTGGTGACGGGGTGTCTGGGCGGGGCCAGGTCCAGCAGGGCGCTGACGGTCCGGGCCACCTGGGGGAGCCCTCGCTCCTCCAGGATGTGAAGAGGAAGACACAACTGACTCTACAGAGACAGACACCACAGAGGAAGACACACACACACAGCCGGGGGGGGGGACAAAAGAAAACACAACGGAAAGGCGGGTCAACGGATGGTAAATTAAATGAATGAGTAAAATAACAGTAACCATGGCAACACAAGGGATAAAAAAACAACCAGGGGCAGCAACTCAACATGAGAACATGAGCTGATGGAGGAAAGAAAGAGAGACAGGAAGGAGTGACGTATACACGTTGTTATCACGTTAACGTTGACAGCCCTAATATATATATATATATATATATATATATATATATATATATATATATATATATTATTTATATATATATAAACATTGAGTATCTTTTCCAGTGGAGAGTTAGAGACACAGAGTGAGAGGAGGAGCTTTAGTTCACTTTATTCATGTTCAGAAGGTCAATCCTCCTTTAGAGACACTCAACACATCTTCACCATCATCATCCTCACCATCATCATCCTCACTCTTCACCATCATCATCCTCACTCTTCACCTTCATCATCCTCACTCTTCACCATCATCATCCTCACTCTTCACCATCATCATCCTCACTCTTCACCTTCATCATCCTCACTCTTCACCATCATCATCCTCACTCTTCACCTTCATCATCCTCACTCTTCACCATCATCATCCTCACTCTTCACCATCATCATCCTCACTCTTCACCATCATCATCCTCACTCTTCACCATCATCATCCTCACTCTTCACCATCATCATCCTCACTCTTCACCATCATCATCCTCACTCTTCACCATCATCATCCTCACTCTTCACCATCATCATCCTCACTCTTCACCTTCATCATCCTCACTCTTCACCATCATCATCCTCACTCTTCACCATCATCATCCTCACTCTTCACCATCATCATCCTCACTCTTCACCTTCATCATCCTCACTCTTCACCATCATCATCCTCACTCTTCACCTTCATCATCCTCACTCTTCACCATCATCATCCTCACTCTTCACCATCATCATCCTCACTCTTCACCATCATCATCCTCACTCTTCACCATCATCATCCTCACTCTTCACCATCATCATCCTCACTCTTCACCATCATCATCCTCACTCTTCACCATCATCATCCTCACTCTTCACCATCATCATCCTCACTCTTCACCTTTATCATCCTCACTCTTCACCTTCATCATCCTCACTCTTCACCTTCATCATCCTCACTCTTCACCATCATCATCCTCACTCTTCACCTTCATCATCCTCACTCTTCACCATCATCATCCTCACTCTTCACCATCATCATCCTCACTCTTCACCATCATCATCCTCACTCTTCACCATCATCATCCTCACTCTTCACCTTCATCATCCTCACTCTTCACCATCATCATCCTCACCATCATCATCCTCACTCTTCACCATCATCATCCTCACCTTCATCATCCTCACTCTTCACCATCATCATCCTCACTCTTCACCTTCATCATCCTCACTCTTCACCATCATCATCCTCACTCTTCACCTTCATCATCCTCACTCTTCACCATCATCATCCTCACTCTTCACCATCATCATCCTCACTCTTCACCTTCATCATCCTCACTCTTCACCATCATCATCCTCACCATCATCATCCTCACTCTTCACCATCATCATCCTCACCTTCATCATCCTCACTCTTCACCATCATCATCCTCACTCTTCACCTTCATCATCCTCACTCTTCACCATCATCATCCTCACTCTTCATCTCCAATAAAGCACACAGCGCCATCAGCAGTAACCCAGTTCAGGAAGTGATCATCTCTCTGGTTCCCTCCACTAACAGGAAGTGATCATCTCTCTGGTTCCCTCCACTAACAGGAAGTGATCATCTCCTAACAGCCAATGGGATTGTTCCATTGGGTTTTGGATTATTACAGTAAATAATCTCTGTGGTAAACACACATTTTGTTCAGGAGGATAATCTCCACTAATGAACACCATTTTATGATTTATGAAGCATGAATGCAATCAGCAGAAACCATTTCATAGTTTTTCTTTGTAGTTAGCATCATGCTCATTTGTTTTTGTAGCATCTTGTTCAATCTTTAAAAAGTGTTCCTTCTCTGTTTGTCAGAGTTGCATTTCAGAACTCTTCTTGTTGGACCTGCTGTCTCTGAACGATCACCTCTCCACAAACACCGATCGAGCCAACAAGAGTTCTACACGGTTCTTCAGTTCTTAAAGAACAGGTTGTCCTGCTCCACACAGACATAGCAGTAAAGTGCTGCTTACGGTTCTTCTGTTTGTTGTAGTACCTGAATCTGGATTTAGTTTCACCTCTTGAGCAGAACCCAGATTTAGTTCCAGGAGCTCCAAAGCAAGTTCCTGCAAGGGATTTAAAGGACTATGAGAGTCCCTGACCTAACAACACTGAAGGGTTCCTACAGTTTCAGGAGTTCTTCCCCAAATAAAGGGACAGTCGCTCCATGTTGAAGTTATCTTTATTCATGACACGTCAGCTGACTGTCTCAAACACTGTTGGTATCACAGAGAGGAAGACCACGAGAAAAAACAGATTTTTCGTGCACAAAGCTCGTTTCCCAGAACATGTGTACATACAGTACGGCAGGTTTCTGGCATGGGGGGGGGGGGGGGGGTCTCCAGAGGCTGTGTTGGGGTGGGAGGATTGACTCTGGACCACTTTACAAATAGTAAAAACTGTCAAAAAACACACTCAGACAGGCAGCCAAACATAAGGCACACGGGGTGGAGCTTCAACAGGCAGGAAACAAGTTTCAGGGTAAACCTCCAACTTTGGGGGATTGTCAAGTTTCACCTGAGGGATCACCTGATCCTCCGAGGGATCGCGTGATCCTCTGAGGGATCACGCGATCCTCCGTGGCTTCAAAGAATCTCTGATCCTCAGGGAGATAACAGACATATGGCAAGTTTAGCAGAGGTGGACAAAGTCATTGTTCTGGCTTGTTCTTGGCTATGAAGTGCTGAATCAAGGCCAACAAGCCCCAAATAAAGGCCAAGTAAAAACCAACAAGTCCCAGGTCAAGACCAACAAGTCCCAAGTCAACACCAAGTAAAGATATACTTCTACGTCAAGATCGACAAGCCCTAAGTCAAGGCCAACAAGTACCAAATAAAGACCAAGCCAAGTCCAAGTCTGAAGTCAAGACTAACAAGTCCCAAGTCAAGGCCAAGTCAAGACTAACAAGCCCAAAATAAAGACCAAGTAAAAATTAACTCCAAAGTCGAGACCAACAAGTTCCAAGTCAACACCAAGTCAAGATATACTTCTACATCAAGATCGACAAGCCCTAAGTCAAGGCCAACAAGTACCAAATAAAGACCAAGCCAAGTCCAAGTCTCAAGTCAAGACTAACAAGTCCCAAGTCAAGGCCAAGGCAAGACTAACTAGTCTCAGGTCAAGGCCAGCCAGTACCAAATAGAGACCAAGTCCAACCCCGAAGTCAAGGCCAACAAGTTCCAAATAGAGACCAAGTCCAACTCCCAAGTCAACACCAACTAAAGACCAAATCCTAAGTCTAGATCAAGAAGTCTCAAGTCAAGACCAACAAGTCTTAAACTTTTCATTGGTCTGACTGCTGGTCTTCACTAACATACACACCTTTACCTCTGCTCTGAAACCTGATTGGCTGCTGTCGGATTGATTCAATCAAAGTATCTGTTGTCAGGAAACTGAAGACGGTAAAGAAGATTTGGGGATATCAAGTCATCCCAAGTTAAAAGGCTAAGGTCCAAGTGAGGTCACGAGTCATTGGTGTTTAAGTCAAAGTTGAGTTGCAAATCTTTTGTCAGGTCTTATGTCATCAGACTCAGGGCCCGAGTCCAAGTGCTTGGAGTCCACACCTCTGGAGTTTAGACAGCAGGGATTTTAAGGACTTTAAAGGTTTGATTGGTTTGATTTGTAAATGATCACTGTGACGACAGCGTGACGTTGTGACCCCGTGACCAAGCCATGTGACCGAGCGGACGCTACTGCGCCTGCTCTATGGGCCCAACGGATGCGGAAGATCGCCGGAAGGTCCGGGTACCCTTCCACTTGGAAGTCGAGTCATTTAGGCTTCATGCTCCACTGAGCAACTTTCATAGGATTGAACGAGGACCCGCCTCCAACGCTGGATCCAGTTCTCTTTATACATCCATGGATACAGGCCTTGTACTGGACTGCTGTGATGAAGGCAGAGCTCTACGCTCCACTCCTAACCTAATGGTCATGAGCTCCAAGCACTGATCAATGAATGAGATCAGGGATACTAGTCACTTAAGTGACTTTTCTTGGAGGTATTCCAGGCACGTGCAACTGGAAGGAGACCCCGGGGGTAGACCAGGGATACACTGGAGGGGTTACATATCCCATAAGGCCTGGGAAGGACTTGGGATCCTCCAGGAGGAGCTGGAGATCACAGCTAGGGAGACATGCATTGGCACAGCTTTTCTTAGTCTGCTGCCTCCACGATCCAAGACTCCTGGACGCCTCCCTCTGGAAGTCCGGAACGTGACTGGAGGGGCCAGTGGGGGAGACACCTTCCAGTGTTGACGTTCAGAACAAGTCTTGATTTCCAATGCGGTTCCACGTGGTACAATCTAGTTCTGATGGAGTACACCCCAGCCCTTATATATCGACCACCTGGCCTGGGAACGCCTGAGGGTCCTCCAACAAGAGCAGGTGGCTACCATGACGGACATCTGGCTTATCTCACTACGCCTACTGCAACCACAACCCAGGCCTGGTGAGATGGATGATATACAGAGCCGAGCTAGACGTTAGCGAGGTGTTTCTTCATGGCTCAAGTTTTTGTGCAAAATACAAAATGTTTAACTACTTTAAATGTTGTGCTTATTTAATTACGGAGTTATTTTGGTGCATAGTGGGAACCGCTGATAGTGATCAAGTAGTCCGCTGACAGTGTCCACTTTGGGTCTTTTACTACACGACAACATCTGGAAAAACATTTTAAAACTACGTTAGACTAACGATAGTTGAATTCTTGTTTTGTTTTTTACTCTACTCCCATGATGCTTCGCCTCGCGGACCGTCTGCTTTACGGCTGGACACGCTGCGGTAGGGCTGCACAATTAATCCGATATTAACCGCGATCACGCTTTAGGCTTCTGAACATGATCGCCTGAGATGTTGATGTTTGAAATGTGCTCCTAGAAAAATGCTGCAGCAGATCAAATCTTCCTAAACTACCAGCCAGCAGCCAGCGATCCAGATGTTTTGGCTTCACCTTTGGATATAGATATTATCTATACAACCAATGGGAATAAATTAAGAGTATAAAATTGTTTATCTAGCTCTTATTTGTGCTAATTTTGCTCTCAAAGTGCACCAGATTGAAGGATTTCACTTTAAATTGTAGATAATAAAAGGGGTAGGGTGAATATTTCTACGGATGCACCGATACCACTTTTTTTCAGACCGGGTACAAGTACTTCCATTTCGGTACTCTCCGATACCGAGTACCGATACGAGTACTTCTCTGTGCCTAAAAACCCTCGTTAACAGCTGGAGGGTGAGAGCGACGCACGGCAGGCTGGGGAGTCCCGCATACGAGGCGGTGCGCCGCGACCGGCTGTAGGTCGGCTTGGAAAGGCTCGGGGCGGAGGTGCTTCCCGGGGCCGTGGACAGAGTGTCACCGGGGCGGACTGTCCTCAGTGCACCCCGACCACGTCGTGCCCCCAGGGCGGGGCTCGGCCCACGTAAAAGGGGCCAGGGGTCTGCGGCGATGTCGGCAACCCACCCGACCCGTCTTGAAACACGGACCAAGGAGTCTAACACACACGCAAGTCAGAAGGTGCAAGCAAAACACCGTGGCGCAATGAAAGTGAGGACCGGCCCGTCTCGCCCGCACCGTCGGGGAGGTGGAGCGCGAGCGCGTGCGATAGGACCCGCAAGATGGTGACGAGAGGTTAACGTCACGCTGCTGTAAAGTGGTATCGGTGCCGTTGTATCAGAGCTGTTATGCGAGTACATGAGCACAGTATCGGACCCGATACTGGCATCGGTGCATCCCTAAATATTACTGTATTTTTTCATATTGCAAAATATATTTATATTAGAAAAAAATACTTCAATATCAGTTTTTTCCAACCCTGTGAAGCCATGAATGTACATCAACAGGGATGTAGCACAGCATGGGAGTGAAAGCTGCGCTCTGTTTGTTTTAATGTGAAAGTGAAATCAAAATATGTATGATGAATTATCGTGATTATCATTTTGGCCATAATCGTGCAGCCGGCCAACAACGGCGACGCCTTCCCCCCCTCGGTGAGAGGGAAGAAGCAGAAGAAGCGAGCCAGTAAATAATGAAGCGGTCAGTTTCATTATTTTGTCTTCATGTAATAAATATAAACATGTTAATTAGACGGTGATGGATCCGACCCGGACAGACGTGGTGACTATCAGCGGTTCCCACTGTACGGAGACGTTCCTGGAGACGACATCAGTGATAAGACTGAGACGTGGTTTCTGTTGGACATGTCGTCCTCAGGCTGGTTCAGGCGTGCGGTGCCAGGTGTACGTAGATGGCACACAGCACCGACATGATGGACAGGTAGAAGAGGGCGAAGCCCGCCAGCTGGACCCGAGGGGAGGGGCCGATCGGGGGCGGGGCCATGGACAGCAACACGCCCACCGTTCCATAAACCCCGCCCCCGTCCCCCTCCAGGACCTCCCCCACTGAACAGAGACTGTCCTGAGGGTGTTGAGGTGGGATGGACACGGTGGAGGATAAACGGTCAGAGACAAAGAGATGAAAAAAGGAGTGATGAAAGACGGGAAGATGAAAGAGAAGAAAAACAGCTGTTAGTGGAGGAGAAGCAGTGATGTCACGCAAGTCCTTCAGTGAGGCCACGCCCACGTAGACGCAGACAACCACGAGGTTTCTCCTCGTTAGCGTAGGAGCCTCCACCGTTCTATACTGGTGGTACTGGTCCAGTCTGGTGGTACTGGTCCAGTCTGGTGCTACTGGTCCAGTCTGGTGCTACTGGTCCAGTCTGGTGCTACTGGTGTTACTGGTCCAGTCTGGTGCTACTGGTCCAGTCTGGTGTTACTGGTCTAGTCTGGTGCTACTGGTCCAGTCTGGTGTTACTGGTCTAGTCTGGTGCTACTGGTGTTACTGGTCCAGTCTGGTGTTACTGGT